>NW_009230673.1:0-815 GCF_000690835.1 Fulmarus glacialis
GCTCAAGGGAACCCCCCAAAATGGGGAACCCCAAAATATTGGGGGGTCCCTGATCTTGGCACCCCAAAATGGGGCACCCCAATATTGTGGTGGGGTCACGGTAGCCCCCCGAAATGGGGAACCCCCAAATTCTGGGGGGGTCCCTGACCTGGGCACCCCAAAATGGGGCACCCTGATATCTTGGGGGGGCTCAAGGGAATCCCCCAAAATGGGGAACCCCAAAATTTTGGGGGGGTCCCTGACCTGGGCACCCCAAAATGGGGCACCCTGATATCTTGGGGGGGCTCAAGGGAATCCCCCAAAATGGGGAACCCCAAAATTTTGGGGGGGTCCCTGACCTGGGCACCCCAAAATGGGGCACCCTGATATCTTGGGGGGGCTCAAGGGAATCCCCCAAAATGGGGAACCCCAAAATTTTGGGGGGGTCCCTGACCTGGGCACCCCAAAATGGGGCACCCTGATATCTTGGGGGGGCTCAAGGGAATCCCCCAAAATGGGGAACCCCAAAATTTTGGGGGGGTCCCTGACCTGGGCACCCCAAAATGGGGCACCCTGATATCTTGGGGGGGCTCAAGGGAATCCCCCAAAATGGGGAACCCCAAAATTTTGGGGGGGTCCCTGACCTGGGCACCCCAAAATGGGGCACCCTGATATCTTAAGGGCGGGGGACCCCCAAAAATACTGAACCCCCAAATCCCACAGCAGGAACCCCTCCCCCAAAAAAATCCCTGCCATCAGGAGCACCCCAAAAATCCCACCAAAACCGGGGTTCACCCCACTTCAGCCCCCTCCCCTGCACCCTAGGGGTCCCTCCC
>NW_009230674.1:0-4226 GCF_000690835.1 Fulmarus glacialis
ATTTTGAAGAGGGGCAATACAGCAGGCTGGGGCTAGTGCAAGGTTAGAGGAACCCCCCACCCCAGTCACTCACATTTTACCAAAGGGAGGTAATCAATCCGAGAGCCTCCTGAGGACTGACAAGTCCCAGTAATTCATGTCTCAGGGGACGGGAGTCCTGTTTGAGAAACTACACCGTGCCAGCCGGAAAGCCTGATCCATCCCCCAGCAGTGGGAAGCTCTGCATCAACGACTTCACAGGCATTAGGTGAAGCTTTTTATCGGCTTTGGGGCAGGAGGCATTCAGCGTGGGACTCTGCAAGTGGGATCCATCCAGTGAGGAGTTTGTGCTTTGCTGGGTCAGGTGCAAGGCTAGGGAGACCCATGCCTCAGGGTGAGCCTGCCCGCGTTGGCTGCACGCTCTAGTTGCTTTACTCCTCCTCCTGTGCCTGCTGGAGTGTGTGCTGTGGGGGAAAAGTCTCCAGGAATGGGATGGAGGGCTGGACGATGACCCCAGCATGGAGAGATGGGCAGGGAGCACCAGCCGGGCCATCCCCTGTCCTGGGTCCTGCAACCTCCCTGTCCGTCCGCTCAGTGTCACTCAGTGTGACCACATCCCTAACGATTTGTTAACATCTACCCTGGTTGTTAGGAGCGGAGAAAGGCCATATCAGTGTCTCATCCTGGCTGTGCCGCGAGCAGAGTCAACAGGTATCCTGCGGGCAGAGATCACCGAGCAGTCCTGCACAGACGCTGCTGCCAGCCAGAAACTCACAAGGCAGGACTCGGCTCCCAAACAGCACGCATGGAGGGAAATGTTCCTGGGAATGGCTCCGTCTCCAGACCAGAGGAAACCATCCTCCGGGAGCACCTCCCTGCTCCTCCTGCCCCAAGCTGAAGGGACATGAGGAGTCCCAGGACATCCCCTCAGCTTCCAGGACACACAGCTCCAACAAGCCTCTAGTACAGCCTCCTTCAGAGAGCTTTCCTCTCCTCCAGATCAAAATGGGAAGACTGAAAATCCTCTGTGGAACAAGACTGCCGTTCTCTGTCCATCCCCAGTGTCGTAGTCACAGGGTAGCCACAGGGTCTCTCTGTCTGTCTGCACCATCCAGCAACTCTGTCCCAGGAGTTCCTCCACGCTCCTTCAGCTAGGTCAGTAACACGTGTCTTGCTGCTCTTTATGTTAATTTTTGAAGTATGAATATATAGGAGAGAGTGACTATTCCAGGATAAAATGCCCTTCGTTGGAGCGTGCAATGCTCCCGAATAAACGATGAGCCGTAACTAAAGGAAGGGAAGACAGAAGAGCAATGTCTGCCTCCAGTGTCAGAGATCACTTCTCCCCAGCTGCTGGCAGTTGCCTCTTGGTCAATAGTCATTGGAAAATTTGGCTTTAGGGAACAACTCGGGGTAGGAGGCTCTTGATTCTGACAAGTCCAGGAAAAGGAGCATTAGTGAATTCGGCTGAACCGGCACCATGGTGTGTTCACGCTTTGCTCGGCTGGGGAGGGCAGGTCGCCGGTGCACAGAGCCCTCTGGGACTGGGGCAAACCTGCACGCTGCCCAGCAGCACATCTGTATTCCTTGAGGCTTTCTTGGAGCTGAAAGAGCACGACCCAAACCTGTCCTAATGAACCAATTTGAATGATTCCTGGGTGGGTTTTGGGAGCCTCTAATTTTCAGTGATCACAGGTGGGATCGGGAGTTTGGAGCTATGGTGGGGAAAGCCCTTCTCCAGTAGGCTCTTGGGGGGCACACCAGCCCTGATGTAGCTCCTTGCACAGGTGGAGACCTCAGGCCAGGAAGAGAAGCCTTTTTTCACGCTTTCATTTGAAATGAGCAACAAAAGCATAGGCTGTTGGTGTCTCATGGCCAGGACATGTGCAGCTTTCAGCTCTAGCAGAGGAGGGTGCCAAGGACATGCTGCATCAGAAGGACGGAGTCATCCCCCTGGGATGGCTGGGGAGGCAGGTCTGAAGGCACAGCACCTTCCTCGCGGGGTTTCAGTGGTTGTCCTGCCCTTTCTGACAGATACCTGCACGCTGGCAGCCCCGGGGCAGCTCCAGCACTGACACAGCTGCCAGGGCAAGTGCTGGAGCATCTCCTCCCTTGTAAGCCTGCACGCGCTCTGCAGATATAATAGCCCTCTCCATCTCTGGCTGGCCCCCCTTTCTGTTCGGTGCAATGAGATAATTACAGCATGCCTGCGCTCCCTGGGCAGCCCAGCAGCCTTAGGAGTTGTGTGTGGGCAGCTGTGGAGAGCTGCTTTCTGCAGGGAACCGAGGTTTCAATTGCCACTCTGTCGCTGGCTCTGCAGACCCAATTACGGCGTCGAGACAAGCAGGAGGGCTGGCAGCCCTCATGGCTCCAGTCCCCGAGGGGTCCTCTCTCACCAGCTCTGAGTCCTGCCGCAGCCATCCAGCCCTTTCCTCCGCTGCTTAAGCAGGATAGGATCTAATTAGGGTCTCCTGGGGAGAGGAGGAGGAGACGCATTGAATGGAAAAGCCCCGGCAGCAGATGATGATCTTGGCAGGTGGAGGTGCCTGTTTATATTGTGCCTGTTACACTGGCTGTAGGTTAGCAGCAAAATCCACGTGGAGAATCCTTGGCTCTGGGGAGGAAGGATGTCAGGGCTGCTCTGCAGCTACGAGGCAAGAGGTGGGTGATGCTGGGCAGCCTGGGCCGCGCACACAAGGAGCTCAGCCACAAAATGTGTGGGGAGGAGGAGATCCCATTTCCAACCCAGAGGAGGGCCCAGGGACTCTGTGGAGCAGGCGCTTGGGCTCGGTCTAGTCCACAGCTGCTGCTGCTGTTGTGGCTGTGGGGGGAACCTCCCCTGGCATAGACCCCTCACCTCTGTGCGGGATGCTGGGCAGCCTGGGCCGCGCACACAAGGAGCTCAGCCACAAAATGTGTGGGGAGGAGGAGATCCCATTTCCAACCCAGAGGAGGGCCCAGGGACTCTGTGGAGCAGGCGCTTGGGCTCGGTCTAGTCCACAGCTGCTGCTGCTGTTGTGGCTGTGGGGGGAACCTCCCCTGGCATAGACCCCTCACCTCTGTGCGGGGAATTGCCCTGCCCTGGCCCACCCTGATTGCTGTTCCTGGGGACTGTGTGTGGTGCAGGGGCGAGGAGTGCTGGGGTTTCCATCCGGGACACGGGGGCTGCTGATCCTGGGGCGCGGAGAGCCAAACCTTTTGTCCTATTGTCATGAAAATGGGTGCGTTTTGCTGCTCTTTGCTTTGGCTGTACTGGGTTTGTCCTGAAATGTTTGATCTTTTGTTGGTGATGCTGTTAGGACACACAAATAGCACTGCAGATGGAAGGGGAAAGGGAATTAGACTTTAATAACACAGGTGCCCCTGAAGGCACTGGGCATCTCAGTCCTCAGTAGGCTTCTGCCAGGTTCAAAAAACAAACACGATCAGCCCAGCTGAGCACGCTCTTCGTAGTCTGCTGCAAACACTTACCCTGCCTGTAGACAAGAGCTGGGAGATAGATGGTCAAACAGACTGGCTTTGGAGAGCAAAACCAGAGCAAATGTATTTGGCAGAGTTTCTCTCAAATCATGCAGTTCCTTTCCTGGGAACCCAGTGGTCATGTCAGCCTGGCGAGAGCACTTCTGCTTTCGCTGGACTCTTCCTTGACGTGCTGCTGGGTCTGCTGTCGCCGGTGATGCCCGTGGCCTAGTAGTTGACATCTCCAGCTGTGCAGGAGGAGAGAGGCTGGTGCCCACCGGTCTCTTCTGGGCAGCTCAGGTCTGCCGCAGAGTGCAGCCTCCCCTGGGGTGCAAGGCTGCCGCCCAGCAGTGCCGAGCTCTGCCATGCCAGCTCAGGCGCGCTCTGTGCACGTCCCCGTGCTCGGGACTGCATCTCGTCATCTCTGCACGTCCTTTGTATTCCGTCATGGAGGAGAATGACGGCCATGCCCTGGCCAGGGCACACCTACAGTTAGGGTCCCAGTGACTCCTTAGGGGTGGAGGGGACAGCAGGGTGCCAAAACCTGCACAACGGATCTTGGCCCCAGGGGAGTTTTCTGTTTAGCAGAGCGGTAAATGAGGGCAGCGCAGGAGCCTGGGACTTCCCTGCCCAGGGAAGGAGCCTGCACTGGGCTGTTGGCTGGAAGGTGGGAGCTGATGGTTTGCTGGTGTTGGGGGGTCCTGGCGCGCAGGGCTGCGGATGCCTCCTTGTCCTCGGCCCGGCTGAGGCCAGGGCCCGTTGTGAGGCAGGAATGGTTGGCCCAGCCT
>NW_009230674.1:4245-4467 GCF_000690835.1 Fulmarus glacialis
GCGATAATCTCGGAGGGGAGCACAGCTTCTGTTCCTCCACCTTCATGTGCCCCCCCTTACACACACGTTTTCTTCTGAAGAAAAGGAGCAGCTGGGAAAATCAGAGCCCGGTGCGGAGCCACCCGTGGGGTTAAGGAGGATTGGTTTTTCACTCCAGGACAGAAAGTCCCCGTCCCTCCAGGCACGGTGGGAACAATGTTAGGGGCAGCGCTGCCGAGGTCC
>NW_009230674.1:4628-10537 GCF_000690835.1 Fulmarus glacialis
ACCGAGCCTGCGAGGAGGGGAGGGAGCGTGTGGGGTGGGACGGGCAGAGGGGGGAGTGGGGCTGGCAGCGCAGCGCAGCTGGGGACGGCTGCAAGGGGCAGGGGAAAGCGCAGGAGGACAGGCCTTGGAGGGGCTTGGAAGAGCTGCTGTAACTCCTGAAAGTCACAGAGCTGGGGTGGAAAGCAAACCTAGAGGAAAGGACCTGCTGGGAGGACGCAGGGCAGGGGCAGGTTTATTTATGGTCACCTTTCATTTTTGTTCTGACACACTCGGCTGCTGCTGAGGTTCCCATAGTTTCAAAAGCAACTTGTTCCAGTTTCTCTTCAGGTAAAACCTCACTTCTGAGTTTAAAAGCTCTTTTTGGAGGAGCTCATTGTATGGAAAACATCCAGGCCAATCCACCTCAAGCCTCTCGCTGCTCAGGACCCTTCTTCCCATTACAGGTACAAAACCCCTGACCCCAGCAGACTGCTGGCACTTGCAGCCTCTGCCCACCCTCTGGGCCACGTACACCATACCACATCCTGGCACCTTCCCGCTCCCCTCTCTCTACTCTTGTTCATTTTTTGCCTGAAATCAGCAGCTCGTTGGGGAAGGAGTTGTTTTTTCAGGCTGTGTTTGTGCAGCACTGCAGCAACGATGAGGGCGGTGGGCACTGCAGGCTCCAGCTCCTGATGGCACGTTTTTTGCAGTGGAGTCAGCCCTTCCATAGTGTCGCTCATCTTCATGGTCGTAAAGAGAAGGCTTTAAATGTGGGTTAAGTTACCCAGAAAATGTTTGTTAGAGTTTGAGAATCCCTGGAACTGGATGCCCTGCTCTGTGCAAGCAACTCAAAGGCGGTGGCTGAGCCTGCAGACATCCTGGGACAGCCGCTATGAGATGGGAAGGAGCGCTGAGCATTAGCCCCAGGATGCTCCTGGTGGGCACTGGTGTCCGTAGCACCCTTTTCCAAGAAAGACCCTGACGTACCCCGTATGGCACTGCCTGGGGAAGTGGCTACGCTTGCACAGATTCATTAGGGACTTCTGGAAGGTGGCCGTGTCCTGGGTGAGCAGCGTTCACCTCTGGAGAGTGGGGACCAGGGGGTGGGAGAGCTGTGCAGCCCCCATGGTGCTTTACAGAGAAGGGGCAATGTCCTCAGCAGGGTGAGGAGCAAGTCCAGGAAGCAAAGTGCTTGCAGCCCGCTGCACTTCCCTGCTTTCCCACCTTGCAGGGTGCGGGGATGGGCAAGTTCCCACGTTTCCTTTCTCTGAATTGCCCTGGCGAGGGTTTTCTGGGGTTTTTCTCACGGCTCTGCTTGGACCCTGTTGGATGCTGGGGAGAGGAAGGGCCAAGATGTGCTGTGGTGGTAGGAAACTGTCGAGAAACTTTTCCGAGCAGCTGAGCCACGGGGTCAGGCAGTATTTCACTGCACAGACATTTAATTACCAGGGTTGCAGGGCAGTTTGGCATTACTGTTTCTGCTGCAATGCCGTCAAATGGGTTCATCCAAGTTAACGATCTCACACGGGGAATTTATCATGACTGGCCACTGATGGCAGGACAGGGCGCTGGCTATGCAGGAGGCAGAAATTTCTAAGCCAGGTCATCGTTTCTGGGCTGTGGTTTCAGCAAGTATAAGGATAAGCCCATGAAAACAGACTCCTGACCCTGAAATGGCCCTTAAGACACCCAAAGGGGCAAGCAGACACCCCGTAGGAAACCCTCCTTGCGCCGGCTGGCAGCCTGGAGCGCGGCTGCTGGACGGTGCAGCTCGTGTGTGCCTGGCTGTGGCCCACCACGGCTGGGCAGGGCTGTGGGTAGAGGGAGCAGAGGGGGTTTGTAAGCTCTGGGGATGCTGACACCATGTGTGGGGAGCCTGGGCAGCTCAATTCCACTGCAGGGCAGCTGCCCATGAGGAGCAGCAAAGCCTGGTGATACACAGCCGCGGGGGACAGCAAGAAGGGCAGGGGGGCCCGCTGCAACCACAGCCGATGCCATCCCAGCGCCGGCATCCCAATGCCTCAGAGGACTTCAGAAGCCAGTAGCTGAGACTTCTCTTGGAGCAGAGAGGGGAGCAAGGGCCATGCCCTAGAGTGGTGAATGTCCTGCAGAAGGATCAGCACGGCGTTATGTATCCATAAGAAGTGGAGGAGCTATGAAGGGGCAATCAGAGACCTGGGACTGAGCTCTGCCCCAGGCTCTGGGCAACTCACCCCTGCCTTTCATCCCCACACAGTCTGTCTGGGTTCTTCGTGCTGCAGATTTGGGATGGGGAGCCATCCCACTTCTCCTGCATAGGTGGGCCCAATCTTGGTGGGAACAGATAGGACCTACAGTGCCAAAAAGCATGATCACAGCAGCTTTGGACTCCCCAGGGAGGTGACAAAAGTCAGCATAGGATAGTGGGAGGGAAATGGGGGAGGACCTTGCAGATTATTTCTGCCTGTCTCTGCTGAACTGCTACAGTGGCTTCCAGCCCTGGCTTCCAGCTGGCCATCTGGACCAGATGAGTGTGCTTACAGCCCATGGGCAACTTCCCGACCTTGGTGCTGTGCTGGTGCACTTTTCCTACTGACAGCAGACAGGCAGCAAGTGCAACGCTCCCACCTTCAAGCATGGACCAGCTCTCCCAGGAGAGCCCTGGGACCCTCTGGAGGGGTTTAGTGTGTACCTGGGGCTGGAGAAACCGGGCATGGCCAGCGTCAGCCCTCGGTTCCCACAGTGACAGATCCTGCAGGGAAGGAATGAGTCCTGTTGCTCAGACACATCTGTGCAACTGCTCAGGAGGGGTGGCAGACCCTCCAAAGCCCCCCCCTCCGCAGCAGGGTGAGAACAGGCAGAAGATGCTCACGCTGAGCCCAGGGCAGTCGGCAGCAGCTCCTGTGGCAACAGAGCAGCAGAGGCTAGTGAGGAAAGAAAGGAATGGCAGGGAACGGATGGAGCTGTGATTCCTTTTGTTGGGAAATCGATAAATTAGTGGGTCTTGCACTCCTTTTGGCATCTCATCCCACTTAAAAATCCAGCTGGGAGGCAGGCAGCGCGGGGAGCTGGTGGCTCTGCAGCGAGACACTGATGCAGCTCAGCTTGCTAAAGCTAGAAGCCAGAAAACACTTAAAAATAGCAATTGGATGGCCTTCCCTGACCCCGTTAGTCATCTTTCTCCCCAGAAGTGCAGACGAGACCAGCCTGGACTCCAGCTGAAGGTCTGCTCTTACCCGATGGGGCCGTTAGCAAGGACGGGAGGGAGGAGGCACTGCACCTTTGGGCAGAGATCCTGGCAGAGACGGGTCTGGAGCTCGGCTTTCCTTGCGGGCAGGCTCTCCCTGCGGCACCAGCCCCTCACCCCTGGCAGACACGCTTTGGAGCCTGGGTTGGGAAATGCAAGCTTACGAGCCCGCGTCAGGGTCACGGCTCTTCATGACGTGCAGGGTCTCATGGGCCGGAGACCCTAACGGCATCTCATGTTTTCCTCTCCCTATTGCTTCACCTCTCTTACCCGGGGACAGTGTAAGGCAGCAGCTCTTTCTCCATGGAGGCAGACAGTGTCCACAGCAGCCCACCAGTGTAATTCAGTCACTGGTGGCAAAGGTAGGGTGGAAGGTAGGGTGGAAATGCTTTCCATTTCCTTTTACAAGCAGATCCACCTGAAATGAAAGCTGATGTTTGTGATATCTTCTTTTATCTCGCAGCAGTTGTGTGTCTTTTATGGCCCAGCGTTTTTGGCCATTTCAAACTCAAAATACCTGGTGAAAACAACCAGAAAATGCATTTGGTGGTTTAACTCTTGACAGTTTAATTCTTGGTCCCCAGTTAGCATTAGCTGGTTTCAGTTTCAAAATTAGCAATTGTAATTGATACCTGAGCATGGGATAACTACTGCTGGATTGAGCTTCTGTCAACCTTCATGACAGTTCATTCAGTCACAAGATGATTTATGCAAGCTCAGGGCTTCACAAGTACAGTTTTCTGTTTCCCTGCCTATGAACTACTTTTATTTCATTCTCTTTGCCTCTTATTCTAACTCACAAATTGATGCTCATCTTCTGTCATTTATTTGTATTGGCTTAGGACTGAGTGAACACAACATTCATTAAGTAGACGAACACAAGCACGAGGCATGTGCGCACATACATCTGGAGCTGTGGCAGAAGACAGAGAGAGTCCACGTCCCGCGGCTCATGCACACATGGGTAGACTCATAATTCTTTAATCGATTCTCCCTTCCACTTCACGGATCAGGTAGAAGCCCTGGCTGGCTGGGGATGCACAAAAAGCAGTTGGATTTGCTCTTCTGCATGCAGCACGGGTGCTGCCGAGGGGGCTGGACCCCCGAGCGAGGCAGACAAGGTGTAGTGGGGCTGAGGTGTGGGCTTGCTAACGAGCTGTGCCCTGGCAGACCAAATGAGAGAGGCCCGGAGAGCTGCCGGGATGGTGCCGGGGAGGAGGATGATGAAATGCGGGTGTCTGCCGGGCTGCCGGAGGAGGAGCAGAGGGCCACTGGTGGGAGATGAGTCTCTCTTTCCCCAGGGCTCTCTGCAGGGCTGCTGCTGCAGTGGCTGGAGGAGATCAAAACCAACGCTGTGTCTGGGGTGGGACAAGCCACCTCAGGCATGTGGTGTTTGATAGAAGCCAGAGCTGTCACAAGAAATAAGGTTTAGCTTTGCAGGTCTGTCATGCTGTGAAAGCTGCTGCATCCCCGCACACGGGTCAGCCACTGCAGCGGAGAGGCTTTTACCACTCAGGAGCGAGACCTCCATAGCCACAGCATTTCAGCTCAGTGCCCCAAAGCAGCCATGGGGCAAAAGAGGGTAAAGAACTAAACCGAAAACACCGTCATGCCGTAGCACCAGTCCACAGCCTGCACGCCCCTGGGATCGCGGGGACACGTCAGCCCCCCAGTGATAGGAAAGCACCCGTCCGTAGGGAGGTCGGTGGGATGACTGACGGTGCAGAGCAGCCTCTGTACGAGAAAGGAGTGAGGTGTGAGGGGCACGGCCTGGGCGGCTACACTTCTTTGGAAGAGGACATCGCCTGGCACTAACACCTTGGTAAAACAACCAAGAGACACCACGCTCTTCACACAGCCCATAGTTAACCTGTGGAGCACCTTACCATGGTTTGTCCTGTCTTCCATGGTATACTTGGCACGCTTTGTCTTCCAGCTGTAAACTCGCCATGGACAGCCGTGTGGTGTGCCAGCCGTGGGGCTGGAGCACCGGCGAACCTCAGAGGTGGTCGGCCAGCACCGTGGAGAGCAGCAAGGGTTGCCAGGCTCGCCTCCAGGCAGGCATCCAGCCGGCAGGGCAGGGCAGGAGGGCGGTTAGTGTCCTGCCCCAGACGTCCTTGGTTAGATGGCACGCGGTGTAGTGGGTTGGGAGGCTGGTGAGCATCTCGGCCCAGAGACCATGCCCCATCCACCCTAGAGCACTAGGGCTGTGGTGTGAAGCTTGGCTGGTGTGACTGCAGGACTTCATACCAGCCAGCCCAGAGTTTCTGGCAATACCCACAGGGTAGTCTGCGGTGCTGGCAGAAGAGCTCTTTTGCTGGCTTGTTTTGGGCTGTGATGGGGTGCTGTCTGCTGGGTAGGGTGTAAGCCATTGCCTGGACGTGCTCAGCACTGCCCTGAGGGATGGGGTGCGGGAGCACGCTGCTCCCCACGAGGGAAGGCTCGTGCCCCAGACGCAGCCCCTGTGCTCGAAGCCGCCTCGCCTGCCCGGGCGCCCGTGGGCTGCAGCGTGCCCCATCTCCAGCTCCAGCCAGGGCACGCAGGCACAGACGCTGCCCCGCAAGGAGTCCAGTGTGGCTCAGCAAGCAGCAAAGAGGCACAGAGAAAGCGCTCACCATTGTTAACACAAAGCCAAAAAGCAAATAAAAGGCCCTTTTTCCTTCTCCTCATTAGTCTGTGTGTCTCCCCAGTGCAGGGGAAG
>NW_009230674.1:10610-12570 GCF_000690835.1 Fulmarus glacialis
GAGTTAATTGACATGCACAATGGATTTCTTCTTGCTGTCCCCGTTCTCTGAAAGGGCTCTGTGTTTTGGGTTTTTGTCTGTCTTTTTTTTTCCCGGTGCCCACTCAATTAACCAAATAGGGGCAATTTTGCCTTTAGAGAAGGGATTATTCCCCAGGCTGTGAGCAGCACTCAGACTTGCAGGCAGAGACAGTCCCCCCTTTCCAGGCTGTGCAGGGCCCCGAGCAGGCGGCTCGTGCTTGCCGTGCAGGGCTGGCCACCAGCGCAGAGCGGGACGCGCTTCTGGGCACTCACGTCTCTGGCTGCCCGGCCCCGCAGCTCTGGGCACGGAGATGCCTCTCTGCCCATGGGCTCCTCTTCAAAGCAAACGCCACACGCCTGTGGGTCACATCCTCTACAGTAAAAGGAGACTCAGGGTTATGAAAATGAAATCTTTGTTCTCTCCCACCATCCCTGGCTTTTAGCAGTTTACCCAGGGGAGTCTGAATTCCTGCGGCGCAAAGAGCGGGAGGTGATTTCCTGGAGCAGCGTCTCATGGTGGCTGACGAGGGAGCGGCTCTGGCTGTGCTCAGCAAAGGGGCTGAGCCCTGCGTGGTACGGGATGCCTCCCTGCCGCGTCCCAGGGACGGGCACCACGGGCAGCGTGAGGGCTCATCGTTGAAAGCCCAGTCCTGCCCCGCTGGAGCCGGCTGGAGGTTGCCGGAGGCAGGACTGAGTCCTGATGTTTCCCAGGGGACCGGAGTCCCAGCTGGCTTCTCTCTCCGCTGTGCTGCAAGAGTTTGAAGGGTGCGGACACAGCCAGGGGCGGCTCAGCCCATGCCAAATCCAACCCCCCACCCGCTGCAGGGAAGCCCAGTCGGTGTAGTCTCAGAGCAGCAACAGCTCTGCAAACCAAGGCCACGCAAATCCTTACACCTCTGTCTAAGAGCCGTTTCGACAGCCCTAATGGTCTCTCAGTTTAGCCTTGAGCTCTTAAAAACACCTCCTACATACTGGTAATAACTAATTTGGAAGATGTTATTGAATTAATACTATTGATGTTCCCACCTGAAGGTCGGTCTGGTAATAAAGTCGTACGATAGATTTATGCTAATATTAAAATTAATTACCTGCCATTTTTATGTGTATTAATGATTTGATTGTGATGCTCTTTATAGCTGAAAAGGAAGGCCAGTGACCGATGTACCTCCGTTCTTTATGAATGTAATTAAAAAGGAGGCACTTTAAGGCATTTATTCGCAAATAACACCCACCAGGATCTGAACCTCAGGCAGTATGTATGATCCACACTGTTTATTAAATGTCATATTCACAATTACGGGCTCCCACATGATTTAGATCAGGTTGCTAGAGTGGGATGTGATCTCTAGGCACATTGCTGCGTGAGCAGCAAGCGGGAGTTGCAATGGGAGATGCACAGCGACGCAGAGTCGAGTGCACCGTGGGTGAGGAGCGCAGCACCTTGCCTCACCTTCCTCTGGGCATCTTGGTCAGTAAGAGGCTCAAAAAGCTCCTGGACGTGAGTGTCCTTCGACCAAGTGCTGCACGCGGTTGTGCCAGGTCCTCGCTGCACAGCAGCACTTTGAGCATCCGCCGTGGAGGCTCGCTGCTCTTCCCAGTGGTGTGTGGGAGAGAAAAACACAGGGGGTGTGTCTGAGATTTTGGGGTGGCACAGGCTGCTGTGGGCAACAGTGACACTATTGGATCTGTGTGCTGACCCCCAATTTCTTACACCTGCAAGCCTGCTTCGCATGTCACAGGGCAGCCCTCTCCCGATACTAGACTCGGATCTTGTTTGACTTTTGGATGCCCTTAGAGATGTTAGCACAGTAAGATTGGCCCTGTTAAAGGTGACAAGGACCTCACCCCCCAGCTATTTCCTAAGTGCACTGATATACACATTCTTTTAAATCCCGTGGCTACAAGATGTCTTGACCTCTGTCCTGGTTTCGGCTGGGATA
>NW_009230675.1:0-206 GCF_000690835.1 Fulmarus glacialis
GGGGGCTTGGTATGGGGACAGCATCTCCTGGGGTTGGTGCCACTGCAGACCAGCAACTGGGGCTGGTGTCCCCCCCATCCCCAAACCATCCTGTCCCAAATCTTGGGGTCTGGCACCCACTGCTTGCTCCCAGTCCCTGCCCCACACCCCCGTGGGAGCCGGCTGGCATGTACATGGGTGAAGCTAGAGCTGTGAGACGCTGCGTG
>NW_009230675.1:440-3001 GCF_000690835.1 Fulmarus glacialis
TGTCATGGCATGACTGGGCTGCGTCGTGTGGCATGGTTAGGGTTGTGTTGTGGGATGACATTGCGATGGCATTGCATGAGGGGACAGAGACAGGATGGTGTTGGACATGGGGGAACAGACTGGGCATTGCATGAGGGGACAGAGAGATGTCAAGGAGCATGGCTTGGTGAAGCAGAGCGGATCGGTCTGATGGAGAGGCAGCACTGTGAGGAAGGACGGACACGATGGAGCATTGCATGGGGGGACAGAGAGAGGTGGTGTGCAGCAGCTGTTACAGAGGACTATGGACATGGACAGACAGACAGCATGACGCATGGTATGGGGGGATGGACAGAACAGGGTGCGCAGGTCCTGGGACAGGCAGGGACAGCCAAGATAAAAAGCAAGGCGTGTGGGGACAGATGGACCAAGTGCTGTGTGGGATGGACGGATGGATGGGTGGGTGGGTGGACGGACGGATGGACAGATGGACAGACAGTGTCAGGGATGGATGTCAAGGACAGCTTGCGGGGATGGATGGACAGAGCATGGTGCTTGCAATGGACCTCCTCTCTGGGTGGACGAGCAGCACAGGGACAGACAGACAGTGCAGAGCAGCACGCTGAGGGACAGCCAAAAGGCCTACGCCCTGCTTCCCCACCCTGCATCGGGTGCACTGAGCCCACCGGGCTCAGCATGGCTCAACCCAGACAGACAGTGCAGAGCAGCACGCTGAGGGACAGCCAAAAGGCCTACGCCCTGCTTCCCCACCCTGCATCGGGTGCACTGAGCCCACTGGGCTCAGCATGGCTCAACCCCCATCCCCAGCTCCATCCTGTCTGTCTGTCCTCCTGTGCAATGCCCTGTCTGTCCCCGCATGCCCAGCTCCATCCTGTCTCCGTCCCTCCATGTAATGCCTTGTCTGTCCCTCCATACTCAGCCCCACCCTGTGTGTCTGTTCCCCCCATTCCCAGCTCTACACTGTCTGTCTGTCCTTCCATCCCCAGCTCCATCCTGTCTGTCCCTCCATCTCCAGCTCCAGCCTGTATGACTGTCTCCCCCACGCAATGTCCTGTCTGTCCCTCCATACCCAGCTCCATCCTGTCTGTCAGCCCCCCTCATGAAATGCCCTGTCTGTCTGTCCCCCGACCCCAGATACATCCTGTCCGTCTGTCCGCCCAAGCAATGCCTTGTCTGTCCCCCCATTCCTAGCTCTACCCTGTCTGTCCCCCATCCCCAGCTCCATCCTGTTCATCTGTCCCACCAAGCAACGCCGCGTCTGTCTCCCATCCCCAACCCCACCCTGTCTGTCTGTCCTCCTATGCAATGCCTTGTCTGCCCCCGTCCCTAGCTCCATCCTGCCCGTCTGTCCCCTCATGCGATGCTCTGTCTGTCCCGCCATACTCAGCTCCACCCGGTCTGTCTGGCCCTCATCCCCAGCTCCATCCTGGCCGTCCGTACCCCCATGCAATGCCCTGCCTGTCCTGCCTCCTGCCTATCTTTGGCCCTCGGCACGCGTTGGGGCTGACACATGTTCCCTGTGCGCGACCGGCAGAGATTAGCGCGGGCCAGCAGCATGGGAGCGGGCAGGAAAGTCTGAGTCACAGCTCCTGGTGCCGGGGGCGGCCGTGGGGCCGGGGGCATCCAGCCGTGCCCCGGGAGCACCCGACCCTGCTGGGACACACGGCGGGTGACGCAGGTGAGGCACGCACTGCTCCTGGGCTGCTCGGCTGTCCCTGTGCAACCCCGAGGGACACTCGACCCTGTCTTCTGCTTCTGGCTTGCTTGCATGGCCCTCTTGGCTCAGCCCCACGGCAGTGGGGGTGTGTGTGGGGGGGACAGGCTGGTTGTCCCAGCCCTGCGCACCTGGAGGTGCCGGTGGTGGCAGTGACCTTGCTGTGGCTGTGCCGGCGCGGATGGCTGCAGGTGGTGAAATGGGAGAAAGGTCCGGGGTTCTGCTTCAGGGCTGGGGATGGAGGAGCGAAGGGTCATCCTTGACTCTCTGCAATGAGGGGATGTGGGGAGGGACAGAGCCAGCCCTGACCCCTCGAAATGGGGAGGATGTGAGGGCGGGCAAAGCCAGCCCGTACCCCCTGCAATGGGGGGGTTGTAGGGTGGAGAGAGGAGGCCCTGACTGCTGCCGTGGGGTGATGTGGGGTGCAATGTGGAGGTTCCTGTTCCTTCTCTGGGAGGTTATAGGGCTCACTGCCTCTCCTCTGGGGTGTGATGTGTGGCTGATCCTCTCTCCTACATGGGGACATTGGGGCTCAATGGAGCGAGTGTTCCAGCCCCCCCCGGCTCCCATCGGGGGTGCTCAGCCCCACTGGATAGGGGCGTTTTGGGGTCCCCATCACTTCTTGGGGTGGGGCTGCACCTTCCCACCATGTGGGACCCCCATGTCTGCACAGTGTGCCTGGGGGAGAGGGGCAGGGCTTGATCCCGGCTAGGGACACCGTGGGGAGAGCCCCTGGGCTGTACTGGGCTGAGCTGGGCTCTACTGGGCTTGACTGTGCTGGGTTGGGCTGGACTGGACTTGGCTGGAATGGGCTGGGCTGGGCTGGGCTGCATTGGACTGGATTGGG
>NW_009230675.1:3117-3837 GCF_000690835.1 Fulmarus glacialis
CTATGCTGTGCTGGACTGGGTTGAACGGTGCTGGGCTGCATTGGACAGGACTGAGCTGGAGAAGATTGGACCAGGCTTGTCCGGGCTTCACTAGACTGGGCAGGGATGGACTGGATTGGGCTTGGGTGCATTGGACTGGACTGAATTGAACTGGACTAGACTGAGATACTTCAAACCAGGTTGGTCTGGACTAGGACCGGGCTAGACTGGGCTGCACTGGGCTGTCCTGCCTGGGTGCCTTAGGGCCATGAGGCTGGTGGTGCCACTATCTCTCCATGCAAGGGGCTGGGAACCGTGGGGCTTTGCAGCAGCGCAGGGGGCTTGGCTCTCCCCAGGGCCCATGGAGGAGTCAGATGAGGACGGAGAGGACAACGAGGAGTTTCTGGAGCGGCTGATGGTGCAGACGGGCCGGGAGGTGCCGCCGCCTGAGCTGGAGGAGCACTACGCTGTGCTGGAGGAGCTGGGCAGTGGGACCTATGGCCGCGTGGTGCTGACGGAGCCCCGGGATGGTGGTGAGGGGCGCTGGCGGGGGGGATGGGGAGGGCGACCATGCTGCTGGCTGGGAGAACCTGCTCCCCAGATGTGCACAGATGTGCACAGCCCCACTGCTGCACCCAAGCCACCCGAGCTAAACACCAGCTCTGCCCAAACCACCTCATGCCAGACTCTGTCTCTGCCCACCTCGTGTCCCAGCTGGTGCTGACCCCCTTTCGGCTCCCC
>NW_009230676.1:0-2761 GCF_000690835.1 Fulmarus glacialis
GGCTTTTGTTCCTGTCCCCCCTTCTCTTGAGCCGGCTTCTTCTGGGTGATCCTTAACCTCGCCACTAGCCGATGTCCCTCCCCTCCATACCAGTGCTGGGTGTCCCATTCAGTGCTCATGGTCCAGACATTGAGTCCTGCAGCTCCCTTCCCTTTCAGGACATTTCAGGGTCCTCCCTTTGAGGTGACCTCCCCCCTACACATCTCCAGCTAAACCGTTGCTCTCTGTTTCCCTCTCAAGCATCCTCCCTAGTTCTGTATTCCCCCTGCAGAGAGAGATGTCTTCTCTGTAAGTACCGCTCACGCCTGGTTGTGTAGGAAGCCAGCTCCACTCGCTCATCCATCCCTTGCAGCCAAGGCAGTGTCTGTCAAAGGCTTCAGAAAGGCCGCAAGGCTCCTACAGCCCCGTTGGGCTTCAAAGCCTCATGGTGCTGACCCACCTGGGCAGTCCCCATGTGGCCAGTGGGCCAATAGAGATAGACAGGCTTTAATGCCCAAACGGCTCCGCAGGGCTGCTCAGGTGTGTCTGATGCATTTGGGTACCCGCACCCAGTTGGGTACCCGCACCCTCCCTTCTTCGTGCTCTCCTGCAAAGGAGCCCTAGTCCTAGCAGCAAGTCATACAGGTACCATCACCATGACCTGGCTGCACACGCTCCCAAGCTGTCAACCCTAAGTGACGCTAAGTGGTCCTGTGCTCAAAGGTGACATACTCCCCCAAGATGTGACCTTAAAATGCAAGTTGCATCCCTCAGCAGAGACACGTCCTAGTCCAGATGCTGTGTGATAATCCATTTTTTAAAATCTTGAGAACGGCTGATATGATGCATAAACAGGGATGAGGGAGCGCAGACCTCAGGTTCTCTTCTACTACTCCTCACAGCACCAGCCTGGACAGCTGATGCTTTTCTCTGGGCCTCACTTTCCCCATCAGTGAAAGGGAGGCGGTGATTCCAGCTCAATCCTTTAAACTGCTCTGAGATCTTATGAGTGAAAAGAATTAGGTGTACAAAGTGCCAAGTAACAGCCCTGACTCCAGAGCTGGATGACAGACCCGGCTCCTGACCCAGCTGCCTGCCTGTACAGCTCCTTGGCTATCCAAGACAGACTACTAAATTATGCAAAACCTTTGAGTGAGCCTGGCTTAATTAAGTTTTAATTTTAGTAAATTACCAGTGTGGGAGTGGTTGAATCTGCGAACCATTACTCCCGCTTGTTTTGGATTTTATTTGGAAATAAGACACTTCATTACATCTCTGTAAACAAGATCTACTCAGAAAGGAGAACTGGTGCAGAGGATCAATACAGAAGTGGGAAGAGGAGATGAGGGGACAAGCAAGCCACTCTGGGAAAGTGTGATTAACCCAGAGATTCAGGAAAAACTGTCCAAGGGCTGCCTATGCTGCACTCGACTTCTCCCCAGCCTTCCAACATCAGCCTTCAAAATGCACTAGTCTCATCCTGAAACTTGCAAGCACCATTGCCATGCATGGCAATGCTGTAGACTCTTGCATGAGGGCTCATCTGCCCGGGACATTTTGTCTTGAGAGACCTCCTCATCCTTATACCCCATGCCCTCGGAGTGAGCTGATGGGAACAGGATAGGCTCCTCACAAGTGCACAGCACTGATCTCCCCATAGTCACCATCCAGTATTTGAAAGCAATGCAAGCAACTCGTAAAGCCCAGCAGGTCCACGACACCGGTGCCATCACAACTGTCATGAGCTGATACTGCCCCTAACCCAAAAATCACTCTTCCACTAAAATACTACCACCAGACAGAGGCAAGATCTAGCAGTCCCTGCACCTCTTCTGGCTGGCATGGGAGAAGCCATGAGCAGCAACGGGACATGAACACAGGTTCCACATGGGATCTGATCTTCTTTGGCCAGGACACCGTCTCTAACATCGTAAGTCCCCTAACTGATTTAATAGCGTGGTGATACCCCATGGTACTGCAACGCCTTCTGCTGTCACCGTCACTACTGAGCCCACTGCTAACACCCAACACCAGCCACGTGGCAGCACAGGACCTGGGTACAGCATGGAGGACAACAACCCAGCCAAGCAGCCAAGCTAATTTTACCCTTCCGAAAATCTGATGTTGTGGATGCAAACCAGATGTGGATGCATTTTTACAAACAGGACCTGTTCCCAAGGGAACAGACCTAAAAAGTGACTAATTTGCTGTGTCTGGTACTTCAAAAAGTTATTTCTAAGATATTGAATCTAATTTTAAAATCGAACACAGCTCAATATCTTGTTAGTCAAATGTTACAGTGTTTATAACTTAAATATCCACCCAGAGAGAAATTATTATGCTTTTACAAATCTCCCTCAATAGTTTAAGTTAAAAATAAACTAGCTAATCTATCAATCAGCCTTATTCATTCATCTCAGCTATTGTGGGAAGAAAAGAGCAACATACGCAAGAGAGAAGCAAATGGTCTGAGAAGAGGCAGCTGAACGTATTGATCAGAGTTAAAAAAAAAAAAAATTGTTAGAAAAACCAAGACACACGTCATTTGGTTTAATGCAGCCCATACAAACAGCTCCAAAAGGCCACAGCTGCCCGCCTCAAGCCTTGCTCAAGTCGGTCGGTGCCTCTCACCCAAACGACAGCCCTCCAGAGCGGGCAAGACCTCTTACTGCTCCTACTACTTTAAAACTACTCTATCTTCCCCGGAATAAAAAAAAAAAATTAAAACAAAAGTCAACATTGTATCTTTAGGGCCCCAAAATAATAAATAAATAAGCAGGAA
>NW_009230676.1:2792-40286 GCF_000690835.1 Fulmarus glacialis
GCAACCCACAAAGTCTGACAGCTTAAAGTGTGCGCAAAGAAAAAAACGCTGGTGAAAGAGTGAAAGCCATCCTTTGAACTCCCGCGCCCCAGCGCTCTCGGAGGCGACGGATTTATGCATCTGCTCCGGCACGCCAGTTCAGAGAGACCCTTTCTATCCAGCTCACCCTGATGGGGCTCTCAGAAGTCATTTGTGGCCTTCTTCCCCACTTTTGGCTTTATTGTTTAAACTTTCGCTGTTTTCCTGCAGATGAAAAAGGGGAGAGAATCACCTTACGCTTCTTATTTAAAAAGAAAGGGAAAGAAAAAGAAAAATATTTTTTCTCTCCTGAAAGGAACGCTTTCCTATTATTTTGAATTTTCCTAATTTTTTTTTTAATAACCTGCCTGGGAAGGCCCTGTGTCCCGGGGCTGGAGAGGGAGCTTGCATCTCTCTCAGCCTGTTGCATTCAGGCAAGGTGAAGAGGCACAACTCGTGTTAGGCCGATGGGAACAAATCTCCTCTTTTGTTCCCTGCAAAAGGCTTTGCTAATTGCCGTTGGCCCGACTCTGCCTTATCTGCCGTTGCTCCCAGAAGGGGAGGGCATAGGCAGGTTCAAAGAAAGGAAGGAAGAAGAAAAGAGAAAAGAGAAAGCAAGAGAAAACATTCCTGTTCTTTTCTCCAGCAGCCAGAGCAAGGCAGAAAACCAGAGGGAAAGAAAGAAGAGGGAGCGTGAAAGAGAACAAAAAATAAATAAATGACCTGCGGCTGCTTGGAAGACCCTCTTTCTCTCCTATCAGCTTTTACAGGGGGCAATACATTTTATTCATTGCCAGGTCTGACTTATCGCAGCCTTGTTTTTAATGAGGTATAATAAGGGGAACATTTTGTAACAACACGGTTCCTCTATTTTATCCGACAAACAGCTGTGTCATGGCCGTCGCTGGGAGAATGAATCATATCTCCCTGCCTGCATATGCTAACTCCCATGTAATTACCCTCGCATCTTAAATAAAGCAGGCCCTAAACCTGTCGCTCAGATTACAAGCAAACGGTGCAGACCTCGTAACTGGGGCCTCTATCATTACAATTAATTTATCACAGGAGCGGCCGAGATTAGAGACTAGAATTAAAACGCAGAGCAGGGAGGGTGCCACAGGACTGACAGGGAGAGAGGGAGAGGAGCTTTATTGCAGAGGCTAGGCAGGCTAATTCCTTAACTGGAGCAATCCTGGATATTTTTTTTTTCCTTTAAGTTATTAGCTCAGTTATTTTCCTGAGGCTACAGCAGGACATTTTTCTCCCTGAAATGTCAGGAAGTAGAAAGCAAAGGGAACTTTGCCCTGTATTAAGCCCATTCAATAAACACAAACGTATAAAGGCCCCAATCTTGGTGCGTGTTCGTGTGTCCAGATATGTGCATGTCTGTGATTTAATGGAAGACACGGATATGCCAATGTATACGTACACTACATGCATAGAGAACAGGTAGATGTGCGAGAGCGTCTCTTCTTCACTGCTACACAGAATTGTTTGAAACATAAAGTTTTGCCTTTTCAGAACTTCTCTGCTTTAAATACAACTTGTCCAGTAGAACAGCCCGTCCTCCTTGAAGCTGTCCCCAGCACCAATGCAACGCAGGTTTGCTGTGGCACGAGCACGTCTGGCACTGCAGGGCTACCCTTGCTCCCCGCACCCACGCTCACTGGTACGGGCTTACACATCCATGCCGGGCTCCCAGCACTGCTCCTTCTTCTTCCTTGGAAGAAGGCAGAGGCAACCAAAGGTGCTGAAGAGAATTCAGATATAGACCTTGCCTACAGAGACCTTCGGTAATACAACTGCTTTGTTTGGAGGGCAGATGTTTCTTACCTAAACCATTACACGAGTACCCCTGGGTACCGCTGCTCTGCTGTGAACTCCCTTACACTTGCACAGCTCGTTTTCCCTCTCCAGGATGCCCCTTTCAATCACTGAGCCATGGCCTCACCGGGGACGCTGCGGCACCCAGCACAGCTGCCCAAACAGGTGATTTACGGAGCTGCAGGGCACCTCCAGCCAAGAGCTTCCCATCCCTGCAGCCGCCCTTGCAGCCCGTCAGCACACGCGCAACACCGCAGCGCGCGGCAGCCTGCGCCCCGCGCGAGGCCACCCCCGCTCCCCTGGGTCCCTTCCCAGCAGGACAGCCTGTCTTAGGGCCAAACCCATTTACTCAGTACTAATATAGAGCAGGGGAGGGAGGCAGGAAGGGGAAAAGCCTTTAAAATCAGTCCCTTTAGGGTCTTTTTGCATTAGAAAAGCAATTTTTGCTTGGTGTGAAGACTTTCCGATGCCCTTGCTGTCAGAGCCCCTCCTGGCAGCATGCAATCTTTGGCATGAAAAGGAGGGGTGGTCCTCCTTAGCCACGGTCTGTCGCTGATTACTTACAATATCCAGCAAAACAGCAAACGCAAACAAAGCTGATCAACGACTTTACGTCCACGTCAGCCCCATGCACTCCTGCACAAGGCAGCTCGCGGTGTCCTGCTTTTTTTCCAGTACCGCTCTCCCCAGAAGGTCCCAGACCCTGCAATGCTCGCTCTACCTTTGGACAGGCATTTTCAAGCGAAGGAGGACCGTTTCATCCCAAGACACCAACTCTGCAGCCAGGTGTACAGAGGAAAAGACTTTACAGACAGCAAAGGTCTCCTGGAATCAGAGGGAGTAAGATGACTCTGGATCAGCTGCACCCAAAACAGATCTAACTGTAGGATCAGGGTCTAATTCAGCAGAAAAATAAAGAAACATACTTTGATTAAAATAATACGTATTTTTTAAAAAATAATATCTCTCTCTGGTTTTTTTTAGAAAATTCTGTGATCGTTGCACTGGGAAGAAACATGAAAATCTATTTTACTTTCTACTACTGGGAATTTGGGCAGTTTTAACAGTCTGGATATTGAAAACAGCTTTCCTGTCCTCACTTTTGCTTCCAGTTGCTCTGCAGTGCCTTATCTTTCAGAGTTTTGTGCAAAAGCTGAATATTGCAAGGCCGGACCTCCACAATGAGTAGATGAAAGGGAAGGAGGAAGGTTGGTGTTTAAAGGATTGGTGTACATATTTATTTCAAATTACTGTTTGTTTGTTTCTCTTTTGAGGTTTTGTAAACATTGTTTCTTACCAAAAACTGAATCTGAGACCAAATGACATAGACACATTATAGAAAAAGCTAAACCACGTAAATCAAAGTGTGCCAGACCGTCAGCAGCGCTCTCCAGCCAGCAGGAAAGTGATAGTTTTATGGGCACCAGAGCTGTCACTTGTGGGCAGAAGAAGTGACCTGTGGTCCTTCCAGCCCAGTGTGGTGTCTCCAGCAAAGGTCAGACCAGATGCTTCTGTGAAAGATCAAACGGAAGAAGACAAAAGGAAGACACCACTGTAAACAGTTACAGGGCAGCCTCAATGCAAGGGAAGTTTCCTCCCCAAAAGCCGGCCGCTGGCATATGCTCTGTTCTCATGGCAGAAGGCATTTAGCAACATCTTATAGGATTAAGCCCTAAAACTCCACTCTCCAGTATCAATGGGACTGGAAAGCTGGAATCTTTTTTTTTATTATTATTTAAAAGCACGGCTTTTTGCTTCTCTTTTCTACCTGCTGGTGCTTATTTTTATGACGTGTTTGCTAACCAGGTCCTGGAAATACAGAGCTTTCGGACCCAAACTCTCTGCTTCTTACTGAGTGAGCCAGCACAGCCAATTTAACACATATACCGACTATGTATCTAGATAATATCTCAAAGCATATCCTGCCCAAACCTGCCAGTATTTCCTTCCTCCCTGAAACTCCACCGAGGGATGGAGCCTGCCGGCACGGGCAGATGGGTGGATGGCACCGCACGCTCCCTTTCCCGCAGCGCCGGCTCGGCTGCCGACGAGCGGGGCCGGGGGGATGCAGCCCTGAAGGCAGGCAGCGGACATGCCGCTTTTTATTTTCTGCTCACAATTGGCAGTTTCCTCCACCCACCCAAACAGACCCTGCAATGTTTTTTAAAATGCAGTCAGCAGCTGGAAACTAAGGCAACTTCTGTCTCCTATTGAAAGTCTCCCAGCAAAGCCTCAGCCTCCCCTGGACCACCCTGGGTCATGTAAATTCAGCAGATTATCCATCCCTAACTCTCCTCATCTATCACCCGCCTCTGTTATCGATCTGCTCCTCTGAGTTAGTGGGGCCCGGGCTGTCCGTTGCTGAGTCCTGCAAATCTGGCCAGACGCACGTGTGACTGCCTGGGAGAGCGAGGAGGACAGGTTCAATAATGCCGGGTTACTGCCACCGCACAGGCTGAGCCGAGCTGATCTATGGGCTCGGCAAAGGGAGGATTCAAAAGCAGAACAAGACTTGGCCATAATGCCACAGGACTCACTCTAATCCCATGACACTCAGCTTTAAAGGCAATATTGCCAGCCGCCAGCTGCCAGCTGAGGCTGGGAAGTCACTTCCACTGCCCAGTGGAACAGATTAAATGCCTTCTTTCCATCCATAAGATACCGACAGCACCTCAGCTAACCGTCTGCTCCTCCATTTTGCAGATGAAGGCTGGGAAGTGCCTATCTCCCCATGCTCTATTCAAGCTCTTTGCCAGAATCACATAAAATCCCAAGTCTCGGGACCGTAAAACTCCCCCATTTCAAACCCAGCTGACTTACAGCTGAGCTGAATTCCCCTCTCGGTTTCACCCAGGCAAGCCCTGCAACGGCAGTCCAGCTGCAAAGCTCAGCAGAACGCAGCCCTCCACCTAGGGTCAAAGCCCTAAATATTACACACACACCACCTGCACCACCGATCTTAATTTTCATTAAGAATAAGTTCCCGTGCTTTAATTTATAAATAAAACTGAAAGACGAAGCAAGTATAATCACACCAGCGGTGTGTTCCTCCCCCTGTAAAGATCTTGCTATAACGGCACAGCGAGCTCTGCCGTAGTTGACTCACCCCAGTGGGGTGCTAATTCTGGGAGCTGGAGATAACCATTGAAATGGGAATACTGTTAGCAATTTCACTGCTGATCTTTCAGCGAATCTATGTATCTGTGATGCTTCTTCATAATCTCAAACCGCTCTCCATGTGTCCCAAGGAGGTGACAAAAACCTTACGCGTCTATCCGGCTGCCAACACTTCCCACTTCTCCCGGCTTCTACAATGCAGCTGAGTATGGTTAATATGAAAATCTTTGGCCTATTGATCACTCAAAATATGAGGGTGACAAAAATGCATTGAATTTAACATAAAAATAAACAACTCGTGGCTGCTGTATTGACTGTATTATTCATATTATGTTTTAATTCATTCGCCTCTCACGCAGCAGCTGCAGATTTTCACCAGCTGTGCCAGACCGCTTCCGAAGCCCAGACCGGGGAGCCCTCACCTGCCGGGAGCAATCGGGTCTCCACTCCAATGCTACCAGAGCAAAGACATTATAGATGGAGAACACCACCCCGCACACTGCAAAAACTTGAAGCAACGTGTGGTGGTGCTTCCTTTGGGACGCCAACCAGTGTTACGGGACATGACTAAGCCTAACTTGGTTTCAAAGACTGAAAGAACAAGGACGCTAATCCATCCTTTGGAAGAATATCCAAAGGCCTACCAGACCTCAGGATGACCAACCCAACCCTAACCCTACACTGACGGTTTGGCTAGGCGTTTATAACATGCTCACGGTACTTGTGTCTCAGCCTGGGTTTCCCCAGACTCCATGCCATTACTACACAGCGCACACCAGATCTTCCTTCTGCCTGCTAATCCGAAAGGCCAAAAGCTCTGTGCACGTTAGGGGTCCCAAAACTCGCCCGTGGATGGGGTGAACACACAAAATTCTGCACCATCTCCAGTCCTTCTCAAGGCACTGGAACAACAGGGCCCTGGGGAAGAAAGACCTGACTTTAAATGGAAAGATCGGGTTGGGACCCCACCCAATGTCACACCAAGCACCACTAAAACCAGAACAAACCAGGCAGTCCCATAAGTCGTAAGAATTAAAGGCACGATTCCCCCTTTCTAACGATGCTTTTACAGAAACCGTTCCACTGTAAAACTTTATGATTTGAATCTTTATAGCCGCCAGCAGAGCACATGTTCACTGCCTTAAATTATAACTTCATCCCAACAGAATTTGTGCTTCCCAGCGCTGTGTGGATAGAGTGACAGACAAGAGGCAGAACTTTGTGCCTGCTGCCCACCTGCCTCCTCGGACCGCGACCCCCAGAGGTACCGCGTGCCGGGGTGCAGCTGCAAGCCCTCAAACCAGCTCCCATCTGGAGATGCTCTGCAGCACAGGTACTTAAGCAGCACCTTACAGCAGAGGGATAGAGGTGCCCACGGTGCGCTGTTACGGTGCTGTTTACCACCATGATTGCTAAAACACTAAAATGGAGCAACGCGGATATCAATAAACACAGCAAAGGGGCCAGTGGAGATATGACAGCAGCACCCCAGCTGTTTTTTGTGGGCTCAACACATCCTCCTTGGGAGGATCACATATGTCCACTGCTAGTGGAAAGTACCTGGGGCAGCGAGGAACCCTCCACTCATTCAAAGAGCAGAAAAGGACCGAATCTGCAACTGCTGCTGTCACAGACTCAGTGTGTATCAGTCCCCCAAAGTACACCACCTTCCAGTGGATGAACGTACACGATCTGTCTACTAACACGTGTGCTCCCAATTCTGCTCTCTGCAGCAGCAGTAGTGCTGGCAAGGCCATACGTAGGCTACAGTAAAGCAGAGCATCCTCCCGTGGTCTCTGACCTGCTTTCCCCGCACAGACACCTTGCTCAAAAGAATCACGCTGGTTATTGCTGGCTTTTTTAAAACTTTGCTGCACGTATCCAGAAGCAGAAGTTGCACCGGCAGAAATATAAAGCAGTGTGCACACGTGAGTTTCAAGCATATCATGCAACACTGGAAGAAGCCTGTGCCTTGCGTGCATGTTTGCACATAGCAAGATGGTAGCAGAGGAAAATGCTGGAAGGAAACTGCCAGCCATCTGTAAGGAAAAGCACTCCAGTTTGGTGGGGGAATTGGGAACATTTTTCTCAATTCCTTCTCATCTTCAGCAGCAAGGCAGAAAAGACCAGTCAATCAATACAACAGTAAAATTTGTAACCCAGGTAACCTTTAAACACTAAACAATATCATACTAAACTAAAACAAACTACACGAAATCCCAGTTAGGCATCGAAATCGCCCTGGGTCAGCCAGACTAAGAAAACAGAGAGGCTTCAGCATCCTGCTGTGCCAAGCCCTGGCGTCCTCTCTGCTGACACCTGGGTACCTGTGAACGGGTGGTCCTCCTCGGGCAGCCACACACCGCAGCTTGGATTTTGTGAGTCCTCTGGACAGGTGACCCCGCTAGATGGCTGGGGCCACCGTACTCCTGCAGCTCCTAGACTTGAAAGATATAAGGGCCATCTCTCTAGCTGCACTCCCCGCTTCAGTCCTTGCAAGATTTGTTCACACCTTTCCCCTTTGCATCTTCTTTCCTTTTCTTCTAGGGGCGGGAACTGCATTCTCCCTTCTTCCAGTTGACCATGTGCTGATGAACTTACATGGAACCATTTTTGCTGCCAGCTGCTGATCCTGCACTTTAATCTGCTGTGCCTCTTGTTTATTAAAGCATCTCCCCACCCAACAGGTTACCTCAGTATTGAGCTCCCACAGAAACTGGAGTGCATTTCTAGGAGAGCACCCAATGCTCCACACCTTGTGTCTGCACAACAGTGGGAACCCGATACCTGGAGAATCACAAAATCATGCAGAAGTGGAAGGGTGAACGAGGGGTTATCTGCTTCTTTCTGTACAAAAGAGGAAACAGCTAAGTTTAACACATTCCTGAAATAATTCTGCTTAATTTGCTCCTGAAACCTATCAGTGCTCTCCACTCCCAGCCTATTGCATTGCTTTGTCACCCCCACACTAGAAAATAACAGCTGACAGAAAGGCTTCAGTTTAAGCTCTGAAGTTCTTGCCTTATCTGCAGTTGGCACATCTTCCTACTACTCAACCTGCAATGCCCACCCGACACGCCATCCTCAGATGAGGACGGATTTCTTTCCCACCCTCCTAAGGAGAGACCTTAGGAGAGACCACCCTCACTGTCTTCGTTTTAGGTAGGCTGCAGCTGAAATGGGCATCAACAAGAAGAAATAAGAAAAGGAACAGCCCTCCATTTTCTGCAGCACTATAAAGAATTTATGAATAAACCTGGGAAGCCTTTTAATTTCTTTTTTCCCTTACTCTATCTTCTCATTTTTTCTAGGGGAGGGGGATGCAGAGCTCCTGTAGGCAGGATAAGAGACTGCTCCTCGGGAGCTGAAGTTGCCGGTTCAAACTGGACATCTAGTACCTGGCAGACCTCACCTTTCACAGAGCCACATGTGACTAAGGGCTTCCCTTTGATGCTTTCTCCTCTGGTTCTTTTAGGCTGCGGTCCAGTAACTTTCCTTCTTTAAAAGGAAGGCCGAGGCGATTTTGTTTCCTGACTTTTGAAGAGCTTTTCCTCTTCTTTCTTTGATCTGTGTAGTGAATTTGATCTCCCAGAAGAGCAGGATGAATGTGTCTCCTTGCAGCCCGGTTCCGGACAGTCAGGATTTGATTCATTGATTCGTTTATTTTTATTTGGCTTTTGTGTTTGGCAAGCTGAATACGGGGCTGCAAGCAAGGCTCTTTCTTTAGGCCCAGGAGAAGGAAGGTGTTTCCCTGAACCTGGCTGAGTCCGTGCTTCCCAGGCGGTGGGCTGGATGCCAGGGCATCCCTGAAGGCACTTCCACTGTCTTCTCAGGGATGCAGGGAAAGAAGCTCACCTCTCCCTCCTGCTCCATCATGGGACTAGACACCTAAACAGTGTGTGCTGATATCTCAGTCCTCCAGGGAATGCCCTGCAGGCAGCGCTTCAATTTCCATCTTGTCTTGTGGCAGGCTCTGGGACCTGGGCTGACCACTCATGCTCCCCGCTGGCCCAGCAGCCAGAGGAGGGATGAAGAGGAGTAAAGGAGGGGCCAGAGCCTCTCTGGGGATGGAGAGGAGGCTGTAACAGACCAGGCATTCCACAAAATCGCCCCATTGAAGGATGAGCTGAAGCTCTTTGAGGGTCTTTATCTCAGTGACAACCCTTCTGGGACTCCAGCACTAGTCTGAATGCTTCTTCCAAACAGCCATGCATGGTGAAGCCCACAGCAAACCTCTCCCGCACCTGCTGGCACCTTTCCATCCCAAGAGGAGGAGACGGAGGTCCTGATGTGCTCAGACCAGTTCGCGGCTGGAGGTTTAGAAGACCTGTTCTGGTTAGGAATCAAAAAGTTTGGGAAAAATAATCATCTAGAAAAGGTGCTCTGAAGTGAGGTGACCAAGGAGGACAGAGCCAGTCTAACTGCTTGGAGCCCTCCTCCAAGGAGCCCACCGGCAGAGCATCCTCAGCTGCATGCCGAGACACAGTTCCTGCCCACGTCCCCGAGCGCTCGAGCCAGCGTGGGACAATTCCTGCTCCCGGGCTGCTGCCGGGGCAGCGGATCAGGAGTCCTGCCTGCAGCCTAGCCCACGGCTTGAACCCGTCGTTGGCCATCAGCTCATGGCTGCACCGAGATTAAAAGCAAAACGAATGTTTGTGTAGGTGTTACTGAAGTTTTCAAGCAATCTGACTGACCGGTGTCGGAGCTGGGATAAGGACGGGAGCCCCTCGCTCCCAGCCCTGAGACAGACAGCAATGCTGTATATTCAATAAATAACCGGGGTATTTACTCAAATGAATGACTCTGAGCCTGTTCCAAGGAGTTAATTTAGAGCTAACTGACTGGATGAAAATGAAAAGGTCTCATTTTACATTAAGAATGATCACCTGACAGTTTTACTGAATATATTATGACAGGATTTATATGGCTATATAATTTTAGGGTATATTTGGAAGATTATTATCCTGATTTAAATAAACACGATCTCAAGAAGATCAACACAGAGTCAGGAACTTTTCACACAAGAAAAAAGGCAAGAAAGTGGCTCAGAAGTGAACCTCAGTTGCTGTATCTTCTGCCTTCCACCAGCCGCTGCTTTGCAAATAGCAGGATCCCAGAGTTCATAGTAAGAGGCAAAAAGCCCAAAGAAGTCCTCAATTCTGCTAGCTTACACATCACTAATGAATACGGGACAAACTTCTTACCCCAAATGTCTTATCTTTGCACCGGGAGGGGAGCAGAGAGGGAACCTGGCAGATTGTGTGGGCTGGAGGCAGGAGGGGGTGGAAGGAGTCAGGAAGAAGAGGTTTGGGTGTCAAAAGTGCCCCTTAAAAAAAGTGTTGCTTAAAGGGTCTTCTGCAAGAAAAAAGAAAAAAATTGAGGAATCAAAAGCAAATATATTGTTGACTTCAGTAAAGGCATCGCCTTCATGCATCCTATTTTCCAGGGGATGTTCCCATTCTCCGAACAGAAATGGGGCACAAAGGACTTTTGGGCACGTTTGCCTCTTGCGCTCAGGGGCAGCTGGCGGGCTGCAGGCTCCTGGTTCACACAAGAGCAGCCCTGAAATGAGGCTAAAATATGCCCCATTGCACATAACCCACGGGATGGAGAAAAGGCTGCGCGACGCAGCACGCTCCTACCGCGTTCCCAGCAGGTCTGCAACGCACCGGCGGCTGCAGCCGGCGTCGGCGCAAAGCCCTTTGGCCAAACCCGTGCTGATGGGGCACCAGAGCTACTTTCCACGCGGCTGTGCCCATCTCCTTTCCAGCTTCCATAAGCTGCGCTGACTCGCATGAAGAGGCCTTAGTGCAAATAAGTGTCCAGGACACAAGCAGCTGCCTCTTTCAGCCTCCCCAGGTCCTGAATCCCCTTCCTCCTCATCCGGTGCCTCTAAGTGTAATTGTATACAAGAAAACCCTTCTCAAGGCTTGTTCTGTTTTACAAACTGCCTGACGGGATTATCTTTCCTGTCATTTTGAAGCTTGTATAAGCGTGCGACTTACACCACTCAAGTTAAATCACACTCAAGGCACTTTGTCTGTCTAAATTGTTTGGAGGACCAAGTCATTTATTTACAGATCATGTTATTTATTTAGTAAAAAATAAATTTAAAAAAACAATTTGAAATGAAATATAAGAAGTAGGTAATAAGGACATTGCAGTCAAGTAGCAATATCCTGTGGAGCAGATAAGTGCCAAATAGAAATGATCTTAAATACGCTGAAAACTGCACTCTCTGGTCTCAGACCACACAAAGAAAAGGCAACTTATTTGGTCAGGCACAGTCTTCCTGGGAGGTAACACTCACTTAGATATTACAGTGATGATAGGCAGCCTAGACACAGCCAAGACAGGTAGATCGATTATTCCTGTAGCAGTAACCGTGGGGCAATATTTGTCTGTCATAACCCCAAAGCAGATCAACTAACATTTAGGGACTAGTCTGATGCCCAGTCCAGTCAGTGCAAATTTTTCCATTTATTTACTTCCACAGTTGCTGGATCAGACCTTTTGGGACTGCAAAATAGCATATGAGCTCCTGTTGCCACTGGAAGAGCTATAAATGTGCAAAGAGCAGAAGCTAAGAACCGCCAGGTGGAACCTGGTCATGGGTTTATTAAGTAACAGAAAGATCACCCAGAGCTGGAGGGTGTCCATGCCCGGGCGGGGGGTCAGCGGCATGCACAAGCCCCTCCATGCACTTGTATTTGCTACGGGAACGCACCTAGGAGCCCGTCAGGCATGGGGGCACACCTCCACCTCCACACTGGGAAACCAGTGGCAGTCAGTCATGGGGTCACCTGGAGCATCACCGCCCCACACCTACGAGCAGGGATGTCTTTCAAAGAGCAACTAGATGAGGCCAAAGTCTGCGTGCATTCCCTCCAGTACGGAGCCACGTGCCAGAGCTGACTTTCCGCGGTTTATTCTGGATTTAAGTGGGTGTTAAAAAAAAAAAAAAAGGCTCATCACGGAGGGGACTGCGTGCTTTAAAGTGCTGCAGCAGGCTGAGAGTCCACTTATTTCTGAGTGAAGATGGATACCTCAAGAGGTTCTCCTCACCAGTAAATAATTCATAAAAAACAAACAAGCCCAGGTCTGTTTGAATTAGAACAAAATATTTCTTTAGAAAAGTGAAGTGATTAAGCACAGGAGGAGCTGGAGATGACAGCTGGTGTCTGCAGCTCCTGATGAGTCACCTTCACTCGCCAAGGCCCCTCGCTCCGGGAAGTGCTGCTGCTTTTTTTTTTAACCCTTTGAGATTCCCAGGAATGATTTGTCACCGGGGTTATTAGCATTTCTGCCTTGATATCGACAGCTTGTCTTTCCTCCTTCTAACCAGTGAGTGATTTCTTCACACGCTCGCCAAATATAGCCAAATCACCATGGTAAACGTATCGACAGAATCATATTAACAGCTGCTGAGCATTTACAGGGCCGTAAGTTATACAAAAAAAGAAGGAAGGAAAACACACATGGAAATAAACCAACTCTGATCAGCAGTGACAAGCATTTATTTAGGAGTCACTCGATGGAAATATTTTTTGTGCTTTAATTGCTAATTATAGGCTCCTACAGAAGGGTGGCTTTGGACAAAACTATCTCTTTAAACCGGAACATTAAGCCAGCGTGGAGCACATCCTACCTGGATGTATCTTAAGGAAGCAGGGGAAGAAGGATTTATTTTTAAAGTGCTGCCCTCGTTTAAATCAGGCCCAAAGTTCGCAAGCCAAAGTTACATCTCTCCTGACTTACCAGGCAAGGACCTTTTAAATTTAAAGCCTAGGTGAGAGCTGAAAACACATCTATGTAAAGAAAAGGCGGCCTTTTCAAAGTCCGCTTGCTGGGGATGCCTGAGCCCTGGTCCTCCTCTCCCAGCTGGACACTGCTGGGCTGGGTTTTGCCGCCCGCGTGCTCGCCAGCCACCCTTGATCTAAAGCAGTGCTCCTCTGAGTGCGGGTCACGACCTCCTGAGGGTCACAAAAGGGCCCAAAGGGGCCACCAGGTAGCGGGCAGCAGCCGGCAGCACCCTCACTCCTCCGCTCGCAGCCGCCCAGAGCCCCGGGCAGAGCGCGGGCAGACGACGATGCGGCCATTGACACCCACGTTCAGGCAGGGCACCGCAAACTTCCATCAATCACCAGCGCCAGGCCAGACCCTCCTGCCTGGGGCAGAGCATAGCTGTGCAGCTGATCGTCACCCCTCTGCCCTGCAGAAAAGAGCCGACGCTAACTCAGAGGGCCGTTCCAAGTCAGATTAGCCGTGGAGGGATGGCATGAGGCAGGCTTACCTCAGCTGCAGCACTGCGTCACCCCATAGCCCTGGCACATCGCCTGGGGACAAGCTCTCCACAGCCTCTCCTGCACCTGCGATCGCACGATAACCTGGGCCAGGCAGCCAGGAGAAGACAGCTTTCTTCTCCTGCTCGCCTTTCTTCTCCTGCTCGCCTTTCTCAGCGCGTTCAGGACGCACTCACCATCCCCTACCTGCCTCCTCATTTGGGGGGTACGGTTTTTTTAGGGACACACGACAGATACGTGTAGGACTCTCAGTACTTCCTTTGAGCCACCGAAGGTCCAAGGTTGTTTCTGAAAACAGTCTCAGGCTGCCACTGAGATCCCCCCCAGTCCTAGCTCTTTCATCCCTGCTCCCATTTCCTACAGACACTCCCACCACCTCCGAGGTTCCAGCACCCGACGCCGATGTCCTGAGCCGCTCTCGTTTTGCAAGCTGTGGGTATTAAGTCCTTTCCATTTTCCCTGCAGGCTGCTGCTCCTGGTTTTCTCTGCGCTGTTAATATCTTTAGGTATAAAGGCAGTGTCTCATGGGACAGAAGAGCAGTTTGTTTCTCATCCCCATGTCATGAACAGTGAGACAGTCACTGGTGACAACATGGAGCACTGCGAATTCATTTAACGTAAATCAGCCTGTTTTCGTACACCTGCAGCATCTTGGGCTAATGCTCTCTCTTGACGGGTGAATGAGGGGAAGGGGGTAAAGAGAAGGGGAAGATCACACGAGGTACAACTCAGAAGTGCAGGGGTTTTTTAACCCTTTGAGATTCCCAGGAATTCCTCAGAAGCCAAAGTGTTTCACTCCAAACAGCTGACGACTGGTGGGAATTACTGATGAGAAACCAGCACCCCCTAAAGCTGCCTCCACGCCATCCTGCGCAGGACGCAGGGCCTGCTCTGCTCCCGGGGAGCCACCCGCCTCCTGGGATGCTCGTAAAAATAAAACTAACTTTCTGTACGAGGTCAAATGCACAAGGAGGGCTGCTTGTGCTGAGCAAAGAGCAGAGACCTGCAGGGAACTCACTCTCAAGAAACTTGGATGTAGAATAAAAAGGCTGCTGTAGCCAGGCCCTCAAACAGCAGGTATCTGCTGGGCCGTGGACTTGGGACCACAAGGGAGAGAGGACGACATGGAGCATTTCTGCTGCATGGGGACAGCCACAGTCCCTACCACAGGCATTTCACCAAGGTGCCTGTGTGAGCAACACCACGACACTACAGTCCCTTCATGATCAGCAGAGACAATCTGGATTGTGGTTGCACTGCTCACTGCAAGGGCCCGGGCTGCCCGAGCCGCGCGAGGGCAGGGCTGGGACCCTCCTCGCCGCTGCAGCGCAGCTGGGGAAGCAGGAGTCTCCTTGCACCAACCGCTCCCCTGCAATGCGCCTTCATCCAGCACACAGGACGGCTGAGCCCGAAATAATGCACTTCAGTCAACAACCACAACCCAGTCTGCATCCACAGCCACGGGACAAGCATCAAACCAACACCGGCATCATTTTCAAATGCACAATTTGGGCATCTTGTGTAGACCTCTCGCTGCAAGAGCTTACATTCAATAGCTGCTTCTTCAGGATTTGCAAGGACTGGTCTGCCACTCTGGTATTTGGGAAGCAGCCCTGAAGGACAGCGCTTTGAGCTCTCTCATTGCTTCCTAGAGTTAACAGATTTCTTTAAAGCTAACCATTAGAGTAATGGGTTGTTTTTCCTAACCACAAGTCCTCACAGAGTTGAATTTCATGAGAGTTGTACTCAACTGTGCGGCTTCCTCCTGTCAAAGACAGAAACGGAATGCGGTGGGGCCTGGGCACTATTAACATGCAGGGAAATTTGCTGAGACCCCAAAGCCGGGTGTGCCTACTAATCCTGCTCTCTCTCCTGCAGCATCCCCTAACCTCGTTAGAAGTCCAGGGGAGATATCCTTGCAATTAGCTGCTTCCCAGAATCTCCTCGTGCCAACACAGAAAAGGGAAGGATGGACAGGGAGGCTCAGGCACGATCTGCTAGCTGGCAAAGCAAAGACAGCGAGATGGGGGAAGGAATGGGCACCATCTGAAACACAGAGAGAAGAATTCGTCCCCAGGAAGAGTGCTTATTCCAATCTCAGCTACTTTCCTCTGGCATTTTTCAAGCTAAATTGGGGGCTTGAATCAAAGTAACTTCTCCTGCCTCTGCTGCTCACACTTCTCCTTGCCCTCTCTGGAAAAACACAGACTGCACTACAAACTGAAGACAAAAAGTTAGTGCAAAGCCTTTCTCTAAAAATTAGATGAAAAAGGTGCTTTAGTTCTCCATTTCTTCCCTCCAACCTTCTCCATTCAGCTCCTTACCCTCACACATGCCCTTTCCTTCCCCAAACTCCTTCGTTCAACAAAAAAACAACAAAAAGAAAAGCACCCACAGGAAAATACGCGCTGTCCTACTCCATCCGTCCTTCGTTTCCGCCCCAGCTCTGCCTCTCTCAGCCCTCTTTCAAAGCAGCCCAACTGCCGGACGGTGGGGCTGCAGAAGGCTCACCCCAACCCCGCACGCCAGGGTCAAGGTATCTGAAAGGCTGATTCAGGGCTCCATGAACTCCGCTATACAAGCTCTCTGGAGAGACTCTGCCAGCATCTCTCTGCTTTCTCCTGCGGAAACTCTGGCCTTTCTGTTTTCTGCACCTAGGCTTCCTCGTCCTCCTGTCAAGCTGTTACTCGGTAGGTCCACAGAGCTGGGGCGGGCAGGGTAGGTCAGCGGGGGCACGAGTGAGACAAAAAGCTAATTAAGCAACATCCAGCCCTTGCCTAGAGAGAAGGGACACATCCAAGGAGCAGCGGCTGGGGGGCACCAGTGCCAGTGACACCACCGCACAGCATCTCTCCCACGCTCCCGGGGATGCCCGTGCCAGCAGCCGAGCCACTGCCAAGGCCACGGCTCTCGGCAAGCAGCGTGCCAGAGGGAAAAGGGCCTCTGCCCTCCTCCTCCACCCCAGCCCCCTGGCCAGCTTAATAAAATAAACTCCTTAAGGCAAGGGCTGCAAAAAAGAGAGGAGCCCCCTCCGCCCCCCGGACTGTTAAGCCTCTTGGAAGTTAGAACGGGAAGGAAGACAGACAGACAGACTGTGCCAGGCAGCTTAGGAAGGCCTCAAGAAGAGATTGGGCTGTGACTGGGAAAGCCTGCTCTGGCTGGTGGGCTGGATTTCAGCTCCTGGCTTCTCCCGGCGGTGCTCCCCACAGGTACTCCCAGGCTGGACGAACCTCCCCTTTCTGTTTTTTGGGGTGGTTTTTTTTTCACCCGGGACTGGCATGGTGCCAGTTGCAGGGCGGCTGCCCTGGGGAAAGGGGCTCCCCAGCAAAGACGCCGCCAGCCCCCCAGCAGTAAGAGTGCCACCCTCCTGCCACTTGCCGGGGCAAACGCAGCCACCACAGGGACACAGACTGCCAGGGGATGGGATGGAGGAACAGGGCAGCATCACCACTCTCGATCCCTCCAGCTTGACCCCATCACCATCAAGTTGTCTCTTTGGGCCCACCATTCCCAGATAGGAGCTTTCTGAACCCAGGAAAGAATTGCACAGTCCTGCTTTTATTCAGTCCCTCCTTTTAAATGACATCTCAGGCACCGTCAGCTCTCTAAGACCTCTGGCCCAGCACCTCAGCAAGTTTCTCTTTTGCTCTGTTAAACCAGTGGGTGGCCTGGAAGTGCAGAGCTACAATTGCTGCCTCTGGAGAGCCACATCCCCTCTGCCCTGCTGCGGTGGGTACACAAGGCTACAAGCTCCCCATCAGCTCATTCACGCCTTTCACTGACACATTACGGTGCCCAGAGACAGGCTGCCCTGGGGCCCTGGCTGCGAGCTCCTGCACCCACCGGGAGCAGGACTCGTGGGATTTGAAGGATTCACAACAGGTTGGAGCCGGATCTGTCCCTGCACAGGGTGAGCATCCTCGCATCATCCAACTGTGTCACCTCCAGCATCACACAGCTTCCAGGAAAAGAAATACCAGTTCATCTAACCCCAGAACATCACAGCTTTGTATTTAGGCAGCTGGACCTACCCCGAGGAGGACGAAGGGATATGAAGTCATTTAAAAGGGGAGACCCAAAGGGAGCAACTGAGCCACCCCGGACCAGCACATAAATATCTCCTCAGTGAATCAGCCTGCTAACAGCACCCTCAGCAGCCAACAAAAGACTGTTCCCCACTGAGACGCCCTTCCTCCTCCCGGCAGACCAGGGAGCAGGGGCTTGGCACCCCAAAAGCTGTGACTCATCCGTGAGGTGCGACAGTGCTACCAGGAGCAGGAAAAACAGAAGAAATGCTATTGCTGGAAGAAATCTCCATCAACTTCCACAAGGAGCAACCTCTGGAAACAGAGCAAGGCTCCCGCTCTGGCCCTTGCACAGCCGGGACCGCAGAAGTTACCCACAGGACTTCTCCAACCTTCCATACATCAGCCCAGGGAAACGCGGTACCCAGAAGCACAAGCCGAGGATGCAGGAGGCAGAAGTTTGCTAAAGATACACACGCTAAAAGCTGTTCAGGCAAGCTGTGCCAATAGTCTCATTCTTCATGTAAGAGAGCTCCCTCTAGGTTAAACACTCGGGTATTTCAGAAGCCATTGCTCATTTCGGAGTCCACGCTCTGCCCTGATGCCTTTATCTCCAGAGAGGTGGCTGTCAGTCGGAAAGCCTGCAAGCACCCCAGAAAACGCAGGGTTTGCTTTCCACCCGCACCCGGCCTTCCTGCTGCAGGCACCGAGCGCCCGCGGCCCCCTGTGTTACGTGCACACGCGTGTGTGATGCACGTGCCCTCGCACGTTCCCCTAAACCACAGGTCCTTGGTATTTCACCCATCAGAGCTACTCTGACGTGTTCAGCTGGAGCTACACCAGGGAAGGAGCCGACACGCAATTTCCCCAGCCCCAAACCCCATCTTTACCCTGCTTTGAAACACGTATGAATTATTCCACAAACTGGTAAGCGGGGCAGTTCAGCCGAGGCTTTCAAATTCACAGAACTAGAAAAATGGGATGGAAAAGACTTAATGCCGGAAAATGCAGGACCGTTCCCTGCAGTAGGATCCCAGGAGCTTTGTGCAAACTAGTTTTAAACCTTGAAGTCTTTAATACAACTTCCTGTTTTATTTTTATTTTACCTAGACTGGTATTTACTAATAAATATGCAGCTCGCTGTATACAGAACAGCAGGTAGCTCCCATTTACAGCTGTATATAACTGACTGCAATATTCAACACCCTTACTCTGCTATGCAGTATAATACTCACAATAAAACACATACCGTATTTGCAACTGTGTCCATGCTACTGTTCTGGTACGTGACACACATTAAGAAACAAATTCAGAATGTAGAAAAGAATTTACCATTTACACACAAAAACCGATGCGTTGGGATTTTCAATAAGTTCTAGCATAATACAGCATCATTTTTGTATCTGTCTGCTCCCTTGGTCTTGCTGATTTAATACGTCTTTTTCTCTCTATAACCATAAACCTATAGGTTGTATATAGATTTTTTTTTAAACACAATATATGGCGCCAGTGTGTATTTATAAAGCTTTACCATAGAAGTGTAAGAATTGTCAGAAAGACAGTCCAAGGGCCATCCAGGCCAATATCCTGGCTCCAACAGTTTTTCCCATTAATATGGATTAGGCAGACAATACAGTTTACTACAACCTCGTTTTATGACCACATTGGTGATAATACTACTGCCTTGTGTGTGAATGCTTATAGAGCACAGTGGACATCAGCCCCACAGGGAGGGAAACTGAGGCAGGGGAGATGGAGATTTTATATATATAGATATAACTTATTATATATATCTATACATAACTTGATGGAGATTATATATAACGAGGAGCCATCAAGAGCCCTGGATAGCACCACCACCCACTCTAGCTCTTGCATCCCGCCACGCAGCCCTGCCAGGAACCGAAAAACAGACCACGAGCCCAGGGGATGCTGCCCTGGGAAGAGTTAATGGTGGAGGTCTCAAGTCTGAGCACTGCAGGTGTCTGCTTTTAATTCTTTGCTGCTCTTCTCCCAAACAGCCCAGGGATTTCCACCCTCCCTCCTTCTCCTTTACAAATGAGTGTTTAGCATAAGAAGAGAGGCAAGAGGAGCCAGGGCAGCGGGGAGATCTCCTACAGCCCTTTCTAGGCAACCTGAGCAGGCGGGAAAAGGCAGCTGGCTGGAGCCCAGCAAGAGAGCGGGGACCATGGGACGAGTCTTTTCACATCTGGTTAAGTACTGCTAAACCCTCCGACGAGCTGCCTAATTATTACAACACTTCTGCTGAAAAATTAACGTGCTTGGCCGGCTGCACCGGGGCAGAAAGGGTAGGAAAGCAGCTGTCAGGATGCAGGCAGCGATGGGAGCACCAAGAAAAGAGGTTTGCGGCACAAGGGCACAAGAGAAGGGCAGGGAAGCTCTGCCTGCAGGGATCCTGCGGAGAAAACAGCCTCCTCCCTGCTTTTTTTGCTGCACGGCCCCCAGGAGAGGACAGTGCCAACAGAGTTGTCACTCTAGCAAGAGCAGCTCTTGCAAAGAGCTCAACAGAGCTGCCCTGCCTACCAAAATCAACAGAACAACCTGCCGGCATCCCAAAAAATACATGATTATCCAGGGCCAGGAACAGGACCCGGGGCACTGGGCTCCCCTCTGCCCGGCCTCCGCTCACCTCTCCTTCTTGCTGAGCCCTCATTGCAGTAAGTTCCACACCTTATTTCTGTAGGTCTCCATAGGTCCTATAGGTCCGGTACCACTGAGAGAGCATCATTCATATGCGCATTTCCCTGTAAAACCCACTTAAGAAGGGCTGCAGAAAGGACACCAGTAGCTCATGAGTATTGCTCCCCCAGGACGGCCATCTCCACGTCAGGTTATCACAAGCGTGCGGGTGGGTAAGCCTCTTTCAGCTACAGCTGCGGTGGGATTAATCTCTCTCCCTAGACAAAAAGGTGGGCTTATTTCCCAAGAGGTGTCCAAGTACACCCAGAGAGCTCAGCAAAAGCAGCAGCCCGCTGGGTGCCTTTTACCCACAGACATTTGATGAAATTAATGACACAAAAGTAAGTATAAAGGCTAAGACAAATAGAACTGGCAACAACTTGAACCTTTGGCCTGTCCTTTGAAAGTCTCTGGCAAGTCTCAAATCTTCTTGATCTGCTCACTAAAGGGATGACTGTCCCACAATTATTTTCCAAGCATTTGTTGGCAAGTTGTAGGAGGAAAAAGGCATTTCGCTGAAGCTGTTAGTACAAAAGCTCAGCTCCAGCCAGGGCCCTGGACTCCACTTCAAATTATAATATTTTAAGTACCTGAAAATAAATATTTTGTCAGCTGCTGAGAATTAAGAAGTAGCTTCGACCTTTCGGAGAGGGGAACCCTGCGGAGAGCGGCGAGCCTCAGAGAGTTAGTTGCAAAACAAGCTTTGCCCAAGCCATTCAACCTGTCTAGCACACACGCAGCCTCCCCTCCCGCGCTCCTGGCTCCTTGCAAGCTGCCCAGAGCTCCTGGGGCACGACGGGCCCTCGTGCAGCCAGCAGCTCCTTCCCGGCTGGGAAGCGTGCTAAGGAAAGACACTGGAGCAGCACTTCACTATAAACTGGATGCCACGAGTAAAATGAGCATCCCCGAGACAGCCACAGCGGCATGTCAGGGCTTCCTACTAAGGGTTGCCAGTCCGCTCCCGCGTTGCTCGTTGGTGCTGTTGTTTCATGCTGTACCATGCACAGTCCAAGGAACTTTATCCACAAGGATTAAAAATACTCACTATTTTATAACATCTGACTATGACCAGGCACCTGGATAGATGTACCGATCACCTCTCAGACCTCTGAGCCACAATGAACGCTGTTCATGCTCCAGCGATGGCAAAAGGAACCCACACAAAGCAGATGATCTCTGGTTTTCCAGCAGAGCTCAAAGAGTTAAATCCCTCTCCCTTCCCCCCAATCTTTCTGCCTTTGGCCTTTAGATCAGCCCTGGTTGCCAATGAGGACTCATCGAAACACCACGAGGCTGGGCCTGTCAGGAAGGAAACCAGAGCGTCCAGAGTTTTGTTGTTCTAAAGACTTTTTTTTTTTTAATTTTATTTTACTGCTCAGGAAGGAAGCCAGAGCCTGCGCTTCGACTCCAAGAATGTCGATTACTCATCCTTCCCTGCATTATTTCTTTTATCTCTCACTTTTATCTACCTTACTCCAAATTTTTCCCCCCCGGTTCTCTCTCTACTGTTCCTAGCCACTGTTTTCAGCTGTTCATCCAAGTTTCACCAAAAAAAAAAAATCTGGCAACTGTTTCTTCAGAATAAATCCCAATGATAATGTTTATTAAACAAGCCTCCATCCCTTCCCCCATGCAGCCTTTTCAATCCTGGTGTAACCACCGGGTACCACGGTTATAACCACCGCTCTAGGACCCGAGCACCTCCAAAACATGAATGCAACCACCCCCAGCATTCGGCTGTGCTATGAGAATATCGTAACCCCTGCTTTAAAGATGGCCGATGAGAAATGACTCTGCTTGTCCAAGGTCAATAGAGTCCACAGCAGAAGCACAAGCTAGGCTCAGGGCTTTGCCCAGGCAGCCCTTCCCTCTTCCTGCTCTGCATGGCTGCGAGGAGACACATGCTCTGCTCTGCCAATAAACATGCCCTTCATCTTAATACCCCCACACCAGTCAAGCTAGAAACACGCAACGAAAGTAAAATAATCGGTATGTGACGAGTTGATGACACATTTCCTTAGCTGCAAAAAACGTGGGTCTGGATCACCCGAACGTCAGGGAGCCACCTGAGTACATAGCAGAGGGACCATCAGCAAGTGGTGTCTAACTGCCTTCTTCTCCCAGGGTCTGCAAAATCCATCACACCACCCGGGGGTTTCCTTTTCTTCTTTGCCCAGGTGCAGCTAACAACCCAGACACAACTGGCAACATCTGGGGGAACACAGACCCAGATGTTTCTCATTGACATCGTAACCTTCCGCAGCCTTCGCCAGGGGATGCCCGCTCCCCAGGGTGGGCGCCCGGGTGGGAGATGCACATGCTTGAGGGCAGAGCTGGGTCCTCACAGTGTTCCTGAAGAGAACCTTCACCAAAGGTGAAGCATTTTTTTAGTTTAAGGCCCCTTCTTCCTTCAGACGTGCCATAAAACCTGAGGCCTGATCCGGACCACACCATGCAGAGCTTCCCCAGGCTACAACACCCACAGCATCCCAGTTACATGCAAGCGAGGCCAATTCAAGTTCCCTCCACCCAGCTCTGTCTTGCTCTAACACAATCCTCCCCTGTTTCCACAGTTAACGTGTTGTTTTCATTTTAAGAGGGGAAAATAATGAGATGGTGGGAACATTACTTCTGGCTAATGGAGACGGAGATCTGCAAACTTTCACGGCTTACTTTTTCCAGTATATCCCAGTCCTCATCCAAATATCATCATACTTATTTCAGTCCTGGACCCAACATGGGACTGGACACAACACGTTGGCCAAATTAAGACAGAAATAACTTGTAGCACTCTTCTACTTCACACTCTCTCAAAGGCTTTTTGCTGACATTACATTTCTGGTCTGCAGACTCCCTGCTTCCCCCACTACTGAATCTCCAGGCGCCTTCAACACAGCTTCCCTGAACACGTTAGCCCCAAATCTTGAGCGAAGGCAGGCTGCTGATCACCACACCTCGTCTGTAACCAGAACAACCTTTGGAGAGCAACACTTTTGTGCATGAATCCAAATATGCAGAAAGGAGGGAGCAGCACAGACGGTGGCAACCAGCCCCAGGAGCAGACACCACAGGAGCAACACCAGCAGTCCTGCACAGGGCTGTGCACGAGCAAAGTGCAAAACCGAGGGTGAAGAAGGAGGGTTATAAGAGTTTAGCTGCTCGTTCTCCCCTTCTCCTGTCTAAGGGGCACCTCCTGATGTATGAATCCACTCAGGCTGGCAACTTTTTGATTGCGACCATTAAGTTCCTCTGCTCGTGCTCCGCGCAGGGTTACCCAGGTCACTGATTGCTCCTTCATCTCCCTAGTAAAAAAAAAAAAAAAAAAAAGGCCAGGGGTCAAACGCCTCCTTGGGGAGGCTGAAGACAAGAGCTCAGGAGGGAAAAGCTGTCACCCTGGCTAAGGACTTTGCTGGAGGCTCACCTCCAATCTACAGCGCTGATAATGGGAAGTGAAACTGGTTTGCCAGGAGGAGAATAAAGAAGAGAAGGAAGTGGGGGCTTCTGCAGCCCCCTCGACGGTGCTGCAGCATTTTGGTCAAACTGCCTCCTTGGGGAGGCTGAAGACAAGAGCTCAGGAGGGAAAAGCTGTCACCCTGGCTAAGGACTTTGCTGGAGGCTCACCTCCAATCTACAGCGCTGATAATGGGAAGTGAAACTGGTTTGCCAGGAGGAGAATAAAGAAGAGAAGGAAGTGGGGGCTTCTGCAGCCCCCTCGACGGTGCTGCAGCATTTTGCCTGCATCCCTCTGACCTGCCCTGATACCCGGTACCCAAGATGGCACTTTCCACCCATCCACAGCCATCAGGACCTTGCAGGATCCTCCACGCTGCAAACAGCGACGAGGAGACAAGGTTCCCTCTAGCCTGCATGGGCCAAAGGTTGGCCTGGGTGCGGGGTGGCTCTGCTACGGCTCGGCCAGGCCACCCTGATAAGGCTTTCGCTCACCCAGCCCAAGGTGCAGCACCCAGGATGCCGGTCACCCCTGAGAGGCCTTCTCCCCGCTCGCTCACAAACACCCTCACATCGCCTCCTGCACAACGCGGGGGGCTTGGGCGGGTGCCCCCTGTACGGAATTCTGTGGAGTCTCCCCCCAAACACAACTGGGACAGAAAACTCCTAAAGAAATCTTCAATATTGGAAGCCAACTTGGAGGAGAAGGCAGAGCTGTCATCTGGCACCAGGTCTTTTCCCATCCCGGCACAACTGCCACAGCCGGCTCTCTGCGATGAGGGATTATTATCCTATGCCTCCTTATAGCGAGGGATGTTACAGGACAGACAATTTCACATACTAAATGGCTTTGCAAGTTTCTTAAAAGTGCAGGGAAACAATATCAAAAGCAGATAAAAAGGTTGAGTCATCTGTAATTAAAAATATCTTAATTTGAAACAAAGTATCAAAAATTCCAATAGAAAGAAATGGGTCGTCAGGGCAGTCCCCTGAGTTTCACTTTTGGCTCTGTCTACAAAACCTACTGCATCTGGTGAGTCTCTGCCCCAGCGGCACGCTGCTCGCCTGCGGACTGGTGCCCCAGCGCTTTCTGGTTTAGTTTTCACACCAGAGCTGCAAAGCGCTCCACCTCCCTCCCCAGGAACGAGCCCGCGCTCGGGAAACCAGCCGTGCCAGCGAGCCCAGCACCGGCAGCCGGAGGCGTCCGGCCGCCCTCACCCTGCTCTGGGCTCCAGCATCGCAAATTTGCAAAGCAGAGGCAAGGCTGCAGGACTGAACCAGCAAAAAGCTCATGTGTAAAAGCTCTTGTGTCTTTCCAAATCAAAAACTTGACATTGTTACCCTGGTGAGAGCCAGTTACTAAGAATCGGTGCTGCTGGGGAAAGCAAGGACACCGTTTCCAGCTCTTCCTCTTAGGGGTGTCCAGAGACACTTAGTGCCTGCCTTTTCCCACTGCAGGACAGCCTGGTATTCACAAGAAAAAGTACAAAACACATTCTTGCTCTGCAATTCGGTGAGAAAGCAGATCTTGGCCTCAAGCTACCAAAAAAGGAAAGGTTTAAAACAATACTGATTAGAAACAATGTCCCAAGTGAGGAAAAATACTATGGAAGCGTCCCACACCTGAACTCAAAGAGCAGTTTCACTGTCACCAGGACTCCCTCCCCACGTTATCTGCGTTTAAGACAATAAATCTCCCTTTTCCCCCCCTCCTTCCCAACATTGCTCTTCTCCTTCTTCTGTTGCTCGGGTACTGCTGCAGTTCAGGACGCCAGCAAACCGTCGAAGGAAAGGAGAAAGCGATGGCTAAAGAAGAACGCCTGGTTTATCGCAACCACCACCCATGTTTTAAAAAGACAAGACAAAGAAGAGGACAGACACAGATAGTACCAAAATCCACAGTACTTCTTCAGTCAGAGCCTTCACTGACTTGAGGCTAGGTCCCAGAGAAGGACTGCCAATCTGGCCAACAAATACCCTAGCGGCATCAGGAAAATACTGCAGCACTAGGATGTAAAGAAAACTGAATTCAAGGCGATGAATCTGCCCCAAATACCTGCAACCTGCGAGTTTTTATACACAGGGATCGCTCAGGTCAGCAGAGCCAAGCAGGCAAACAGCGAGGTTGCATAAAAGGGGAGAAAGACCCATACACAGATGACACGGGTAGAGCTACAAAAAAATACACGTGCCCTTTTTCAGGGGACGCCATATAGGAATCCGATCCCACATTAAATTTCCCAAATAGAAATCCATTATTCCCAAAGAATTTCAATTGCTTTGCATAGCTGAAAAATGTCCTCAGAAGTCCCCAAATCTGCTATTCCATCCTGAAGAAGAGAGGTGAAGAATTCATAGGCCATCAAGAAAACTGATGTGATCGAAGAGCACCGGTGACATGAACCGCGGGATAAAAATTATCACAATTTGCTTTCAATGGCTGCTTTTCTTGGAATATGGTATTAAAAGAAAACAACTTTGCCCCCACTATGAATTTGCATTAGAAATCCATAATAAAAATAAAGCTTAATATTGTACAAATGGGTACAGTTCTCTATAGTGCTCCTGATGCAGATTAAGGTTAGGCAGATTTTAGATGACAGTTATTTACCTCAGTCTAACACCATGTATGCACAAATGGAATTTATTTTATAGCTGCAGATATTAGCCAGAAAAGGAGATGAGAGGAAATCTTACAGTCTCATGTAAAATATCATTATGTCTGTTTTCTACTCCTTGGAAGGCAAACAAAGAGGGAAAAATGAATCTGCTGCTAGCATTTAATGGGACTTGTCTAAATGATACCAAACAAATAACAACCAGTAACAATCCACAAACACCTTCACTTTTATTTTTTCCATAGGGGAATTCCAAAAACTAAGACCTCATTGCCTTGAACACTTTCACTTCTACAGAGCAGGATTAGGCCCATGCCTGAGTATGTCTCTTTCCTTTGAGACCTTCAAATTATCAAAGAAAGAAAAAAGAAAAAAAAAAAAAATCACAGAGGCACTAATGCTTATTCTCTCCCTCCTGAAATGTATGCCCATTCCCCCCCACTTCTCCCAATTCCTTACGCAATCACCACAGATCAACCAGGAAACTGTTGCTAACTCCTGAATTTTGCAAGTTAGCAAGTAAAATAATAAAACAACGTTTTAACTGTCAGAGATCCTGGCTCGCAAAGTGCACTTTGGTCATTTCCTTTAATAACTGTAGTTTAGCGGTAATGATTTATAATAGTTCATAATATTCTACTAACTGTACTATATTAATAATACTAATACTTTGCCCTTGCCTAGTGTCTTCTGTCAGAAGATATCAAAGCGGCGCACGCCGCTGTGAGGGAGCTATCGCTATATCCCCGTTCGGGATCGGGAAGCCGCAACTCCGAGCCGTGCCCGAGGTCGGGATTCCCGGTGCCCAACCCAGCCCGGCAGCCGCTGAGTCTGCCTCCGCTTCTCCTGCTGTAGTTTTCTGACAGCAGTCGAGTCTGATCGATGGGACCGAAGATTAAATGTGACTAAATCCTTCTCGAAAAGCAGGGTTTGGCCAGTGGTTTGGGGGCCGTGGTTTTGATGGGAAATACTGAGCGAGACGGGGAGTTTGCCCTGCAATTGTACAATAAATATCCTCACATAAGCCTCCAGACACACGGAGCGAAAGAGGAGTGATAAATATTTACCGCGCCTGTGCCCAACTCTCCAGCAGGAGATGGATAAATATGACATTTAGGTGTTGCTCGGCGCTCCAAGGACGGCGGTGACGAGCCCTGACACCAACTCTCGGGGAGTCCAAAAAGGAAGAGAAAGGGCACGAGGCATCGCTGGCATGGCTGAGACAACATGAAAGCTGGCCGGATGGCAGCGGCTGCGCGAGGAAACATTTTGGAGGAGAAAACAGCCCCAGCCCTCCCCCTCAAACGATCAATTAAAAGCCATCCTTCTGCCGAGAGCCGGGCGAGGACAGCAAATGAGGGCTGCGAGCAGAACAGCCGCCCGGCCGGGCTCTGCATGACAATTGATGGGAAGGGGAGGCCGGAGGGGCGGCGGGGGAGGCAGCCCCGTCCCTCCTCTCACCATGGTGATTAGGTATTCCGAGTGCGCCAGATAGCCCCAAATAACAGAAAGAGAAATATAAACTGGAGACCGGCAGATCCAAGGCAGGCCAGATGGCCCCGCAGCCGGCAGGGGCTGCTCCCATCCAGCCCTTCCCCACTTTAACTGTTCAAACATTTCTTTATCCCGACAAGACAATTAAGCCGAACAGCATGGAAAGGAGTCTCGGCAACAGTTTGCAGAGGGAGCGGGAAGGTTGTTGCCAGAAAAGCAGAAAAAGGGAGGCGATTGCTGTATACTCCAAGACCTCCTTCCACGCAGCGCACCTAGCTCCAGGAGGACGGCGCGTTTTCGGTGGTGAGACAGGATGGATGCGCGGCCCTCATCTCTGCTACTGCCCGTCTGCCTGCCCAGCCCTTCAGAAAATCCACTCTTGCTCCTTCACTCCTCCTACATCTCGCAGGGCACTGTGCGACGGAAAGCAAACGTTCCACTTGATTTATTTCATCATTTCATAAGGAATGTTAAGCTTGCGATTTCCCATGGTCATGGCTGATTATTATTAGTAACAAAGCGTCACTTCACGTCAGACCCCAAATTTTACCGGCCTCGTAAGTGGCGCACCCCAGCAGGAAGAGTTGTGAGAGTGAGCGATGGATGTGTGCACGTGTAGATGTGTGCGTTCCCCCTCCAACCCATTGTTCTGCCTCAAAACCCAAGAAATAAATATAAGAAGAAAAACCCTCTTCCCCTCCAGCACATGTACATATGTACACACATACATCTCCACTCTATATATGTCCCAGCCCATAAACATAAAGCCCAACACGCACGTCTGATGCGGTGGGTGACTGTAGAGACAGTCCTCGGCCTGATTTCCAAAGCACTACGTTTTTCAGGAATTCAAGCTGTGGCCATCATAGCCCTGATGTTCATCACCTGAAGCGCGATTTACATTTGATCAATAACGAGCCAGTTGTTTCAAAAGGAAAACGAACTTCATGCTAGAGATGTTCTTTAAAACCCTGAAGTGGAACAAAGAGCTCATTAACACGGCACACACACTCTCTTGCAGGGGAGAAACCGATTGCAGGACAAACTGACTGTGTCCAGATAACCAAGGTTAAATATGATTATGAAAAATAATAATCAAAATAATGTTAATAAAACAACCCCCACTTTACCCACCAGTGCCAAGAGATGGGCGAGGATTGCAGCGTGCTCACCAACCCAATCCCTCATCCCCAGGGCACACCACGAGCTGGGCGAGAGCCACCAGCAGTAGCAGGGAAACTGAGGCTAGAAGAGCCAGTGGCCAGGATGTAGAAGGTCACCTTGACACACCAGGCTGTGCTCCACAAGAAGTCACAGACAACACACGACGAAGACCAAGCAGCAACAGGAAACCATCTCCCGTGGACCAGGGAGGCTGGGGCGCGGGCAGCCTCGCAGGGACGGCAGAGGTGCCCACTCTGGCGAGGTCCAGCTCTTTGCCAAGAGATCCCGGCTTCGGCATGGACCTCTGCCTGTCACTTTGTGGGAAAGCGATGCCATGGTGACTGGGTACAGAAGGCCACTGGGACTGATTTTATTAGAAGCAAAGAATAAAACCAGGGATTATTTTTTTTTTTTTCTGATTTTAAAACAGGGCTATAGATCTCTTTTGCAGAAAGGAACATGCCATTTATTTCCACTCCTTCTAGGAATCTCAACTATTGTATGCTCATTAAAGGAAACCCATAAAATATGTCTCCCAGTGTCTTTAACACATGCTTTACAAGAAGCCCCTAAACTCTAACAAATGGCATTATTTTTCTCAGCAAGCACCTAAGAGAACAGGCCCATCCAGCACACGTTACATCTGCTTCTCCCTGGAAAAGCTCCACTTTTCTACGTGCTCCCCGTACGCTCCATCGCTCCACATCTCCTGAGTACCTGCATTTTACTGTAAGGGACAACTTGGCCAAACGCAGACATCTCAGACCAATTTGCTGAGTAACAAGGAGCATAATGCCACGCAGATGCACCCCGAAGGAGATGCTGTCCCTTCCCGGGAGGCACGGGTACGGGTACCGCTGGCAAGCAACACCCTGCTTCAAAAGTAAGGAAAGGTTCACCCAAAAGACTGAGCAATCTCTGCTGCACAAATACATCTCTTACAGGGCCAGGTGCTAATCTGGGTTACACCAGCACACATCCCAAATAATTTTACTGAATTATGTGAATTTCCTCCACTGGTGAAAAGAGGATGAGACTTTGCTCCCACGAGGCAGAGGACTAAATAGAGCAACTTCCAGACGCTCCTTGAAATGAAAATGCCTGACTTTGGATTCTCGTTTTGCTGCAAAGTATCTCAAGCATAAACCTATTTTTCAAGAAGATTAAAACTCAGTGCATTGAATTCCTTTTCTTTTTCCCCACCAAAAAAAAAAAAAAAAAAAAGAGCTAGTTTCTTAGAAAATCACCATTTAAGCTACGGGGTAAAACAAACATTTTAATGAGTTATTCAAAAAAGGTTCTTGTGCAGTGGTACAGAAGAATACGCAGTGCAATCACAGTAATTCACCTTCCATGTAATGCAAACCCTTTCAGGAATCTGAAAAATACAACTGAAGGATTGAGTTCTGCAAATCTGAAAAGCACCCGTTAGACACATAAAGGTGTTGCTGATCTAAGAAAATTTTACAATTTTTGCTCGGTGTTGTAGAAAAGCCTTATTACATTTTTGCCTAAAATCTACAGCCACCTTCCTGCAACAGATTCTCCATCAGGAGCACAAGTAGGCAGTTTTTACAAAGGGTTATATATAACAATTACACAAGGAATCCACAAAAATTCTCAGAGACCACCACCCCCCCAAAGTATGCATTTATATAGAAACTCCAAAAATACGTATGCAAATGTCAATGCAAAACAGGATCACGATTATATCTGCAAACTGTGATCTCTCGAATTCCTCATTACGGAAGTTTTTCTTTTCTGATGGTCAACATCAAAGATCATTAGGATCCTCTATAAAGCTCCGCCACTCGCTCTCTCAGCCTCCAGCAAACACACCCATATGTGTGTATGCACACACCAAATAAACTCGCCGTGTTAATGGAGCGAAGTTTCCATGGTGCAGTGTCTATATGTGATGGGAATATGATCCAGAGCCAACAGACATATTTAGGGTACACTGTCCTGGTAGTTACGGAAGAATTTTAATGATGATGAAATATCAGGGATGTTGCATTTGCTCAGCTCTACCGTGCGGCAAAGCATCTTAAAGAAATACAACAATATGGGTACAGAAAACAACAAAACAAAACACCTTCCACTTCTGCCCAAGTTTTCAAAGCTGCCTGCAAAGTTTTTAATCTGCTTCCTTTCCCCGGCAAGTCCCCCGCCGCAGCACGGGCGGTGGGGGAGCCGGGTGTCACCGAGCCTGCCACTCGCACGCGCCTGTGCAAAGCCCCGACGGCTCCCAGGAAGGAGGGGACCCGCGCTGGGCACATGCTGTTGGCAAAGGCAAGGCACGGCGGTGGATGTGGGTGCGTCTGTCTGTCCACAGCTGCGCTCCGTGTGGTCTAATTCATTTAACAGATTTACTTCTTTAAATGGGGTATCTGACAGGATTTTCCTAGCATGATCCATAGCAGCTGATGTGCTCTAAATTCATTTAGCTAGCGGACCCGCTCCTCCGCCACTATCTCCCGGAGTATTCTTTTGAGCAAGCTTCACTTCCACAGGCAGAGGGAAAGACCGTCGACAAAGATGTCTCTAAGCCTTGCCATCTCACCTGCCTCCCCCCAGGATAATTACAGTACCAGCTCATACACATACACATCCGCAGACGCTCCCACCTACAGCCGCTTCCCCTACGGACCCAAAAGAAGGGAGAGGAGATGCTGAACAATGAAAGGAGCTTACGGCACAAAAAGTGAGACGGTCGGGGGTGGATCAGAAGGAGGTGGGGGGAGACAGATAAGAGATCGCATTTGTAGTGTGAGGAATACACGGCTTCTGCTTTCAGTGGGAATCGTCCTGCCCTCGCAAACACCGACATAAAAGGCACACTTGCAGCATATTTCAGAACCAAAGAGCGATGGATTTACAAGGCAGGTTGATTTTATGATGACTTTTATTGAAAAGGTACGCTGGGTTTAGGCAGATGCCTTTTAGCGCCCGTAAGTTAGCACAGTGCCTAATTCAAGGAGACAGCCTGAGGAAGCAGCGCCGACAGGGGAGAGAGAGCCACAATGTCTCTATTACCCTCCTCGGCATCATAAAGGGGAGAAGAAAAATCACGTCTGAAAGGGAGAGGAAGGAACGGTGCAGCAGGGTTTTGTTGAAAAAAAAATAGTAATAACAACAACAATAAAAAAATTGTTTTCTAGGACGAAAATTCAACAGTACGAAGGAGCCCACGTGAAAAGCAAACCACTCGCTCCTTGGGCGACACGTCTGGGTTTACAGGCAAACTCCCATCGTAAGTTAGCGCTCTTCTTTGGGGTACCACGCTGCTGCCCCCAGACCACTCCCCATCGCGGGTCACCTCCCAGCTCAGCAAACCCGGCAGCCTGCCCTTCCCCGAGGACAGCTCTGCCCCTCTGTGCAGGCAACGCCGCAAGGGACAAGGTGACGGGGGAGCAGGGAGTTACAGTCAAAAGCACATGGACTGGTTTCCTTCAGTCCTACCACCGATCTGCGAAAGGGCACGTCGCCTTTCAACAGGCACCAAAGTGGGGAAGCACTCAGAGAAGGCAGACGGCGTATGTTGGGAAACAGCTTATCGCGTTGTAAGAACGCATTCGGGTTTATGTCTCGAAGAGGGAGCTCGGTGGCCAGAAATATTCTCAAGTTAACCAGAGGAAAAGGCACTTTTGTCCTAACCTGAGGCACGAACCCTAAAGATGATGCATTTGCTCCAAGAACGGTGTGCATGAAGAAAAGGTCAGAAAGAAATACCTGAAGAAGCAGGGGGTACATGTTTGCTGCAAGCTCTGGGAAAGTTTCTGGCTACACACTCCAGCTGAATCCCTGTTTACGCACATATAATCCCTGTTTACACACATATATGTACCAGCACCTATCGCCTCGCACTGGGGCACGGGCAGCTTTCTGCGTGGTCAGCATTGTCTCTCCAGCTGTGTGCTGGAAGCCTCCCTCAAGAGCACCTCACCTTAAAATCTGCCAGTGCCCATTTAGAAGAGACAAGGCACCGCTGCATGGCTGACCCGGGCAGGCAGGAAAGGCTGGGTTCCCTCTGCCGTCAGCAAGAACCACAGCACTGCGGGACAACCTCCTGTTGAGTATCTCAATGAGGCGCAACTAAAGAAGAACCAACAAGTCAACGGAGGTACTTACATCTGTCACTTCGGTCTTCGGGACTGGATGAGGTCTCCCGGTCAGAAATGAGGCCAGAAACGGCAAAGATCTTCTTCCCTGTATCATCAACTTTGAGGGAACCGGGGGAGCTGGAGGGGAGCTGCGTGCCAAACTCGTACTCCTTCCCATCAGCGTCCGAGAAGCGCAGATGGGGTGAGTCAGTGTCATGGCAGTTTTTCAGGCGCTTGGCCGGCGTAAAGGCTGACTGGTAGCTCTCCCGGTCTTCAGTAGATGCAAAGGGGCGGAAAGCCCCAACGCCGCTGTGGTTCAACATACTGATTGGGGTGCAGTCCAGGTTGGGGGGTGCAAACTGGGGGTGGAGGTGAAGCAAGGATGGGGGAAAGTCACGGTTCGCAAATGCTCCCGGCACCCCGCCTTGCCGGTGATACATGGAGGCAAAAGTATATGAGCCATTGGTAAAGGGAATATGCACGTCCTTATCTGCTGACACAGGGACCCCAAAAGGCCTCGGCTGCTGGCAGGGAATGGAAGCATCACGGCTGGCTTCGGCGGTGGAGGCGAGAACCATCAGTGCTGGGGAGGCCAGCGGGTTGGGGAGGTAGGGTGAGTTCTCCATCTTGAACGCTGCCCGGTGTAAGTCCATCGGAGTCTCTTTCCTCAGCAGGATCACAAGCAGAACAATCTTCCCTGGAAGGAAAGCAAAGCGATGCCTGGGAATGGAGCGGGGAAAATTACTGGAGCATCATCACCCTCCGAACGCTGCAAGGAAACAGAAAAGAAAAGAAAACACAACTGGTTAGGTTTCTGCGCGCACCTCCCTGGGACGCTCCAGCAGCAGGGTGGCCACATGTGTTACAACCCACCGGCCGGTGACACGCCGCTGTTCTCATTCAAGAAAATCAATAGACAACTTCACACACTAGTGGAATCAGCTCTGGCCCTCCAGGTTAAAGGGTATCAGCCGGTGCAGATGAACGGAAGGCAAACCAAACATAATAACACACAGATTTAACAACCCACTAATAAACGAGGTTCGGTCTAAAATTAAGATAGTAACTCCAAATTATAATTGAAATTTTATATGGACAAAGAGGCATGTACATGTAATTGCAATAAACTTGAGAATGCCCACACAAACACACACCGCTAATTTGCTTGGGGGGGTGTAAAAATATCTACTGCACATAGTTACCCAAATAACCCAGCATACATGGTTATACCGTACACGATGCCTAATACATACATAACAGACATGCATTTTCCCTCACTCTCACAGTATATATGTGTAGCTAAGTACTTGCACACAGTACTTGACACCATCAGAGATATATATATATATACACACACACACAGCCCGTTGGAATGTAGGAATGTGACTGTGTATGGGTGCGCGTGTGTAAGACACAAACACCCACGCGGGCACACGCTCCCTGTTAGCCAAAGGAGAAGAGACTTCCCCAGTAAAATGCCTGGCGTCTCCGACAATATTTAAAATCATAACGGGTGCTTCTGCCATCTGATCTCTGCAAGCGTCTGCCTTTCGGGTCGGGGACAAGAGAGAATGGATCAGTAATTTTAGTTCCTAATGCACTCACTCTTAAGTAGATTTGCAAACTGCCCTGGATGTGCCATTAACATTTAGAGGAAAATGTTAACAAAATTTCTGCCTCGCATCTTGCTGAGCCTCCTAGGCTGGCTGCAGCCACCCAGCCAGCCACAACCCCCTCCCAGGGTGCGAGAAGGGAAAACGCTCCTTTCTGTATCTCCCCCAGTTCGCTCCGGCTTTTTGTGTTATTTTCTCCCCCAATCAATCTCCTGTCTTTTCTTTTAAGCTTCCGCCGCCTGCCATTCAGGCCCCACAACCCAGCTTAAAATACAAGGACTATAACTTTGAAACAATATACTAGCTGCTGGAGCTCAAAGGGCCAGAAAAATCATATAATAATAAAAAGCTGTTACAAATTGTGCCTCTTAAATCCAGAGGGTCAAACATCTCAAATAAAACTTAGATCCCTAATGGAGTGCCTTTTGTACTCCATGAATGAGGGAGCCTAGGTTAACAAAGTGTACGAAATCCAGTCTGTGGCTTTAATGCCGTTCAGTGATAACATTTCCTCTCGCCCATCCTGTACCCAGCCGCTCCACTGACTGTTATTAATTGTGAAGATGAGTGGACATCGTCTCTCTGCTTCCTCATTTGGCACCCATCCTCACAGACATCATTGCTGAATTACCAGATTATGTATCTCGCATTAACGGATTTGCTCTCTTCCAAATTTTAAACAACTTTCCCGTCGAGTTCTCGCCGAGGAGAGCGAGGGGGAGAGGGAGAGCGAGGGATGCCAAGGGCATCCTGGTCAGCGCTGCAGTCCTGGGTACACGCGCTCCGCCGCTTCACGCGAGGCTGATCAAAAACTGGAGATCAGGAAACTGCAGCCACTGGAAAATCTGGAGTTGCTGGGGGCTTATGCAACCGGCTAAATATATATACACACACACGCGATTATATATCTAACGAGATGCATGCAAATAAGCCACCGTTCTCAGAAACAATCATTAACATGGAAGTGAAACTGAGCAATCACGGGAAAACACGGATTTCCAGGGGGAAAAAAAAAGCGACCACCTCTGCCTCCCTTTCTATTTTTACTTGTGCTATCACCCCATTACGTTAAATGTATTTCATAAATTAGTAATCTGGCCGCAACACTTGACACTCCTGTAGGATACTGTGAATCACTACGGCCGTTTATTCGTTTGCAAACTTCATTACACTGGGAATAAATCAACACATTACAATATCTCAGCCAGCCAAATTTAATTTTTTTCCAGCTCCCACTTCCTTTTTCGTTCTCTCTTGCTCCCTTCTCACCCAGCACCTCCCCACCCCCAGCAACACGGACAGATTAGACTGCAGCGGACCAGTCATTATGAAAATCTATCGTTAATACACTCCCAATGTCAAAATGTCATAGGTTTAAATACAGAACCCAAAAATACGAAAACTAACTGACCTTCTTAATTAAAAAAATATGGATTGCAGGGTAATCAGCTGGAGGGAACATTTGGGTGCCGGGAAGGCGGTGGGCACAGGCGGAGTGAGGAACTGCTACTTTTCTGCCTCTATGCTGATTTTTTTTAATTTAGCACCTCGCGCAAATCCAGATTAAAATAACTCCAGCTATTGATCCGAGCAGTGGAATTGACATTAATTTTAGTTCACTTCTCACTTTGCAAAGGGATCAATAGGAAGTAATAACAGCTGACATCCCCGCTGAAAGGAGGAGAAAAGACGGGCTAGAGACAGAAATCGAAAAGCAACCAAATAAATCAGCAGCTACTTTTCCACGGCATCAGACAAACTCCAAACAGATTGCAAAAAGTCTTTGTTGAATTAACTAAACAAGGAGTAGAGGGAGGGGGAGTGGAGATCAATCTATGAAGCTACATAAACTGTCTACCAAGTATGAAGGTTAGACGGACAGACTGAAAACAAAGTCTGATTTTTTTATTATTGTTTTTTTCATGGCTACCTATATGCATAGTTATTGGTTTTTAGAGCTACCCTGTTTAACGTGTATACAAATTACCTGTGCAATCGTGTCTATTACTAACAACAAGGCTAAACACGCCACAACCAAGACAAATTGAATCAACTGCCTTTAGCTCTGAACCATAAAAAAAAAAAAAAAAAAAATCTCTCACCAAGGAACAAGTTGTAATCAGTTATCTCTGCCTCAGTTTTGGTTCCTCTGCTTACGACGGTTGTAGCACCGTGCTGAACTAGTTCAGAGGAAAGTCTGACAAAAGTAGGAGAAGCCATGACAGAGCTGGATTTAGCAGGCATCACAAACACCCAGCAAGTGGAGAAAACAGCAGTGACCACCGGTTATAAGCGTGAAACCCACTTGCTAATCAGCCTGCAAAGAAACACACACATATGCAGGCACATGCACACCCCATACGCAGCCACCAGATCTGCAAATCTTTTACTAAAATGTTACTCAGAATTCCTATTACTAAATCACCTCTCTGCTATCGATTAAAATAAATAAAACACGCCGCTCTGGTTTCTACAACAGGTTGCATTTTTGTGGTCTCTCAACCATTTCCAAATGCCAGAGATTAAAATAATGGGGCAAATTAACATTTTTCTCCCTCCAGAAACAAAGTTTTCTGGGGGGAAAAAAAAAAATTAATTAACAAGCTATGGGGAAAAAAAAAAGATTAAAACAATGGGAAACCCAGGAAAATTGATGATGCATGTAAATTAGGAAAGACCCAGAAAAAAATCACAATATCCATTTACATTAAAAAGTTTTTTTCCCCATAAATGTCAAGTAGGAATTTAGAAATATGCTCTGCGCAGAAAAGCCAAAGATTATAAAACAAAATAATGCCAGCTGTTTGGGGATTTAAGTGCTCAAATGGATTATATATTTGAACCAAACTGGATTTCCTTATAATAAATAAAACAAATGCAAGCTCGAAAGCCAACAAAGGAGAGCTCTCATCACTGGATTAAGATACAAAGGAAAAACAGTTAATTTTTTTCCAACGCGTGAAATATGCCAACTGCAGCCGCACACCCGGGCAGCTGCTGTGAAAACCGGTTTAAGGGGAAAAGAAAAAAAAATAGAGGAGAGCGGGGAGCGGAGGAGCCGGCGG
>NW_009230677.1:0-9210 GCF_000690835.1 Fulmarus glacialis
TTCTGTGATTCTATGGTTCTATGATTCTAAGACTATTTAAAAAAAAAATGTTTCATTCTAAATGTTTCACTTAGTGTATTAATACCGCTTTGTGAATGCAGTTCGTTTACTCTAGTGTAATTGAATTTGCTTGTTAATCTGTTTCCAAAAGGTGTTTAGAGATACAGCTGTACAAGCAAATGGAATCTTACAAAAATGAATATTGATGGAGATCCAGATTCCTTATTCCCAAAGGAATGTTAAAATTTTACTCTAAATCTTTAAAAAGATTTTTTATCTTGCTTCTTGCATATACTAGTGATGTGGGCTGCTTATTAATCAATGTTTAACAATGTAATTACAGCTGGTTTTAGTCTTAACAGATAACACAGATTAATAAATGACCTGCAACTAGTGAAGTGTGTAGAGAGGGTAATGAATTCCTTCCATCAGCACATTAATTTATTAGTAATAAACAAAGTATGATGAATTAGGAGAATTTGTAAAGTTTCTGAATATTGCAATGAAATTTCCAGATGAAGGCATTTAATTATGCAGTTTTCATTCATTTATTTCACTTTGCGTGCTATACTGTGCTGGGATTTGCTTTTCTGAGCTGCATTAAGCAGTCCGTTGAAAGCCAGGTTTCCAGAGTTTTATATCAGTTTACATTGCTTCAGCTCATACTGCTACACACTAATTTTTCCTGTCACTGAAGGTGGTGTAACTTTGATGTGAACTAATTAAATTCTTTCCATATAGCAAAACAACTTAATGCAGCTGAGCAAAGCACTGTCGAATCAGCCCTGTCTCTACACTGGCCATAACTGTGTGGAATTCCTTTGGAGAACGATATGCAGTTGCAGGTAGAAAGAAGCAGTTATAGAAGTAGCCTGATTAATGTGACCTAACTGTCAGCTAAGTGGGGTTATCACCCATATCTGCGTCCTAGAGAGACATACCCATTAAAATCATAAGCAAATGTCATTTTAAAATAATCTTGCTCTTTTAGACTCCTTACAAACTCTTCTGGCCTCCCATCATTTGGATACAGACAGACATCTTTTGAAATCAAAGTTACACCTTTCTGAGAATTGGATAATTCCCTATGAATAGCAAAACTGAAGGTGAAAAAAGAAGGTAAGGCATGGATATTATGCCATACTCGATGGCATCATCAGAAACTACACCAAACAGTAACAAAAGTGTTAGGTGACTACCACAGTATCCACAGTGATAACCTGGTATCTCCCTCTGCACAGCAGCCTCCGCTTTTTGTGACTTTACTCCTGCTACTCCCTTTCCTTGAGCTGTCCCTCTCCTCAGTTCAGCAGACTCTTCATCTTCCCTCACTCCTCTCATTTCTCCAGCACAGTCTTGAAACAGAGCCAGAACAGCGAGCAAGTGGAGTCATGTGCCCTTAGGTGACAGAGGGTGCTTCACAGGGACCGGCAGTACTATATCTCAAAAAGGATGTGCAGAAGAAGGCAGTTCTAACATGTGCAATCCCACGGTAGGTTACTGTCTCAACTGCATGGCAGATTGCCTCAGGAAAAAGTCCCAGCCTCTTAGCAAAATCAGACTGGTCGGAAGCTAATGGGAGACGAGGTGGAGAGAGAGCTCTCCATTCCCACAAAAACCTGCAGAATTCTTGTTCCAAAAAAAATTTAATATTATCCAGATATTGCAGATTTTTTTTATATCTATATAAACACAATTTGAAAGATTTAAATGGTATAACTCATCATAAGGTAGAAATCTTAACATGCATAAAGACATTAACTCCAGGGGCTCACAGCATGTATGGCTCAGACTCACAGCACTTAGTAATCAGAAGCATGTGCAGAGGACTATGAGAAGAGCTCAGAATCTACCGTGCTTTGACCAACATCCAGCCCTGTTACTTGTGCGCATCTAAATCCTGCAATGACTTCTATGAGAACTGCGTAGATGGAGGAACTGCAGCAGTGACTCTCAAAGTGACACAGTGACAGGAGCATATCCAGGAGGAATGTGAGGGCACATCTAAAGGGAATTCACAAGCAGAAATCACTGGGACTGCACAAGCTATGCCTAAAAATACGCATAGATTTCAGTAGGTTAGAATATGCTGTAATGAATTATGTAACTGGCATGAATTCTTGCCAAAAATCCTCAACTAGCATAATGTTGTTGCAATTATGTCAATGCACAAGAGATGAGGGACTGGCCCTCTGTACACAGTATGGCGTGCATGAAACTATATTATCTCTACATTCCATTTATCTACAACTATTGAATTTATGAGGAAATTATGTATGTAGATACATACATATGCATATTTGACAAATAAATGTACTGAAAAGTCTCAGTCTGAACAGATACAGTACAGTACGTGTTTTGAAAGAAAAGTATCTCAAATTAATCTGGTGAATCCGAATTCAGATGAAGCTCTTGCCAGCTGACAGCAGTTACTCACAGGTACAGTAGAGGCAGTGCAGACTTAAAGCTATGTACTGATTTCAGCTGGAAGGAATGTGACAAACTATGTTATTTTGCTGAGCCTGATTAAGCACCTAAAATCTAGCTTAATTATGCTACAGCTGGTTATATGTAAGGCACATTATATGGCAGGACAAAGGGGCTGGAATAGCATTAAAGCCCTACAATCACTGTTTCTGTCTGAGAGAGGAAAGCCTTTGCATAGGCCCGCTAGAAGACAGCCTTCAAAGCACCATCTTGCAAATCATAGCAAGGGGCAAAGCTGGAGGCAAGCTGGGGGAAGGAGGAGTGGTTTGGGACAGGGCTGCAGAAGGCAGAGACTGAAACTGGTCCTGCAGTGCACCAGGCAGCCTTAGGAGTGTGCCATAATTTTACAGGCCCCCAGAGCACTTTTGGATACACCGAGGACATTTTCAGCTTACCAGATCAGAAGGACTCGAAGGTGACTTAATGCTCTCTCAGCCTGCCATGCCCCTTGACTGTAAATCGTAAAAGGCTCATTATGGTTTTGTTGGGGTTTTTTTTTGTGTAGCAACATTCACTGAGAACTTTGTGCCCATTTTGGGGAAAAACAAACTCCCACTACCCATATGGGATGATTAGGAAGATTTATGTTAACACTGAGGAAGGAAAAAGTAGCGTAGAGTTTTTCTCCTAGAATTCAGGAAGATGATGTCTGCTGAAATGTCTTTGGCAGATGCCCTGATCTGGAAGACCACCTTTTCTTTTTTTTCTTAACACTGGAAGTTCAATTAAGTAAGTTGATTACTTACTTACTACTGTAAGTGGGGCTTACTACTGTAATACAGCAATTATAGAAATTTGCCTGGCAGTTTGTGTAGTAATAAAATATGTGAAAAAAATACAAAACCATATTACCTCACAGACAGCATAAATATGATTTTTTTGTTTTTAAGGGTCAGTCTGCCAGTAATACTAATTAATTTCCTTTCATGTAATGTTATTTGAATATCTGGTTATATTTGAAAATGGGATAAAGAACAAAATTAAAAAGCAAAGGGAAATAGAAGATGTTGTTAATTCATGTATTACAGTTGCCTTCTATTTTAAAGTTTTGGATTGTATTATTAAAAAGGGAAAAAAAAATTCAAATAAAATGATACAAGATAGTCTGTTGAGTCTCCCTGAAGATGGCTGTTAAGACCTAAATAATTACAGAGTGCGAGGTAGACATCTGTCAAGAATTACAGTCTGGCTATGAGATGGAAAACAAAGTGCATTAACAAATAAATGGTTGATTTCATCATTAAAACAAGCAAATTACAGGATGCTCCAAGATATGTACTATGAGTAGCACAGTTCAATGTATTTATTACCTACTGTAGAAGTCGTAGACAGAGATGTGGCAAAAGATTAATCAGGTCAGCCAGTATTAAGAAAGGTTATGCAGCGGATTAGAAACCCTACCTCTAAGCAACTGGGCAACGCAATGACAGATGAATTATCGTAGACAGCAGCCATGTTATTCACTAGAAAGAAGAAGAGGAGAAAAAAAAAAAAAAAAAGAACTATTCAATCACATTGATGGGCTTTAAATTTATTGCAACCACTTAAGAGAAAGACCTAGACATCACTGGCAACACTACAGCCCAGTGACAACTGCTTATTGTGCCATCACTGGGAAACAAACAAACAAACAAACAAAACCAAAAAAACCCAACCTCAAACAAACACACAAAAAACCCCACCAAACCAAAAAACCCTACACCAACAAAAAATTTTTAAAAATCAAAGTTATTGTCTTAAAAAAAAATGATGTACAAAAAAGCACCCCCCATCGCATCAGTTAACTCTGCTTGCTGCTTACAGTTCAAATCACCTCCTCAAGAAAAACATGTACAAAAGGACAAATAAAGGATTTCTTGAAATGAAGTGTTTTCTATCTGAAGAAGCTTTAAAGATACTTAGTGTTTACCTAAGAGTATCACTCTCATTCAGCTTGAGTAGCATCTAACTCTCACCTAGATCAATGGAACTGCTTACAAGAGGAAAACATTATCTGAACAGAGGCTTTAGACAGGAGACAACTAAGAAATTACTTCATAAATGTACGTGAAATAATAATAATTAAAAGAAAAGAACGCACTCGGTGACTGGGGTGAAATTACCCATTTTGCGGTGCACATTGTCGTGGGAACAGAGATAGCTAATGTGATTGCATATAGGACAGGAGGGGTCCAGAGGCAGTGCTGCAATACTGTGGTTTATTTCTCAGCCTGCATTTACTGATCCAGGAAGGTGTTAGCTTGCCCTTTAGGGTCGAATATAGCAAAACCTTTATTCTTCATTATACAATCATGTAGCTTAATTTTACAGAGGATTTGCATCATCCCTGCATTTGTATTACAAGATTATTACTCTAGATAAACCAGAGTTGACTATATAAAGACAGTTTGTTAGGTACTTCTATTAACCTTTGTCACACTACAGTAAATACTAAAGAAATCACATCCTGAAACTACAGTTGGCAAATTCAAGCCAAAAAGTAAATGTGTTCTGAATAAAGCATTACTTACCCATGAAACTCACTATCACATGAACTTTCGCATTTGAAGGAGATAAAATAAAGGTCTTGTGATTTAACATATCTGCGAAGCATCAACTATCTCAGGATAAACCAAACTTCCACAAATTAGTATGTGTATTACTTGTCAGAAATCTGGTTTACCTGCAGTGGATAAGGAGAGACCAGTTCTGAGGGGGGAGGTATATCTACAGACCAGGATAGAAGTGGCAGTATATGTGCATGGAAACTTGACAGAGTATGAGAATGTGTGAAAGATGGCAAAGAGAAAAATCTGCAGAGGGTTGTACTCCTGAGGGATGGAATTCTTAAATTATTCTACTTCAAGGAACACCTTCTCCCATACACTCTGGCAGCTTTCCTGTCAGTAGTGATGCTCCACATCACTACGCTTCTTGGATCTAGAGGTGAAAGCACTGGAACTCCTGCCATTGCAATCTGTAGTTTATCTTTCAGAACTAAATAAAGGTTATTGCATCTGTTCTTTTATCCTTACCCCTCCTACCTCCTAAGACAGAAGGGAGCTTGAGAGGAGAGATTTTTTTTTTTTTTCCCCCTTCTGTGCTCTTTCACAGGACCATAAGGAAATTGAGAGATCGAGACTGACTGTAAGAGGAGGTAATGTATGGAAACAGGAAATCTACTGGGTCTGATTTTTCACCTCAGCTGGGCTGAAAGAAGAATCTAGGATTGTCACAGATGGAAGTGATCAGATGTCACTTGTACTGAGGAAGAACAGGAAGATACTAACCTCACTGGAGCATACTGCTACAGTTTATCTACTACTTACAACTAATTAACTAAAATAAGAATTAGCTACCCTTATGATCAGGCTCTTCTGTCTGCAATTTTTAGTATGGCAAACATCTTAGGAAAATTGAAACTTTGAATCTTATAGAGTACTGAAGTCAACAATGTGCTTATGTGTGCGGTTACTTCTTGTTGCACCTGGGCACAAAGGCATTCTGTTAATTCATAGATGAGCAATGGAAATTATCTCCTTTTAGAGTATCTCCAGATGCTATTGCAGGATGATGGCACCGGCTTTCCCTCCTCGGGCTTCCCAGGGAAAGGTCCACAGCACAATGTGATATACTAGCGGACTCTGAAGAGTGATCAACACCGAGACAGTATATTCTCCAAAGGCTCTTGTTCCTCAGTAAAACAGTTTTCAAATTCAGATTTATCAGTGGAAGCAGTCTTACAGGACCCAGATGCAGCATATTTTTGGACTCCATGCAACTCTTTGCTACTGTTCCTCAGGAAAGGCAGAGGCATTTCACGATCACATATGTATTTAACGTGAATTTAATTTATGTTGTTCTATAGAATGTATTTCATTCCCATTAAATGGCAAGATGATACACCATCTTATCTCTATTTCTGGACAGTGTTTTTAAAGTGTGTTGAAAATTCATAGATTTGAAAAACAGAATCTAAATATCTATTTAGCACAGTGTATAACTTTAAATCCCCCAAGAGAAAATTTGACGGTGAATTGTTATTACCATTCTGATGTATGTGAAGACTTTAAAGTGTGAAGCTTTATAGCACTATTTTTGATTTGTGCTAATAAAATAGTTCAAAAAAAACCAAACTGAAATTTCACCTATAGAAAGGTCTTTTTGAATGAGCATGGTTTTCAAACAAGCCAGTCCCAATTCCCTACAATTTCTTTATGAACCTATAATATTTATTTAATGCATTGCCTTCTTTATTATAATAGAGCTACTCTGACTTACAAATCCACCAGAAGATATGAAATTGACACCATATGGAAAATTCATCTCTGGTCCAGATTTGGAATGTAAGTGCCATTACATCTGGAAGACTAAATGCAAAGTCTCGTAAAATGATTTATTATACACATATTACTTAAAAGGCAAATGTCATGAACCCACTGCATTTTTACATTAAAAATTCTACAAAAATTCAACAAAAATTCTACAAAAATGTGCATTGCCTATTTCATAGAAAATCTTGTTCATAGGTAAAGGATTGCTTAGGGATTGCTTAGATTATGACCACAAATGACCAAATTCAGGGTTTAAAAAATCTTCTTCTATTACTTAAGCCTAATTTCTACTTTTACTACTGTAAAACACAGTTCAAATGTTTTTGGTCAAAACCAGTTTTACGGATCATTCTTGTGTGGACAGAACCAAGACTCAATATAATTTTAATAAACTATGTATGTCTGACATACACCAAAAATACCTTTTTGAAGCTATTGACGTTTTGCTTCAGCCCTGCACAGACTAGCCAAGAAAGAATGTTTGAATTCTGCAAAAAGGGAATTTGTGAAAACAGAATTTTGTAACGACTTTTAAACCATGCTCATTTCCTTACATATGCTTGTATAGCCTTAGAATTCATCCCATATTTCTTGTATCACAATTTTGGATTGAGTTATGTGGTGGAGAGAGGGTTAGCCAATTTTAAGGAGAAAACTCTTCAAATATTTCTCCAAAGTCTGCTTAGACCATTGCAATTCAATATAGGGAAGCTTGGCTAGTATCAAGCTAGTATCAGTATAGGGAAGCTAGGTAATACCAAGAAAGCCATTCTAACTATGAACAAGTTTAAATAAAACGCAGAATCTGGCCTACAGATTTTGAGTAAGAAGAAAGGACAGAACAGAATAAAGCAAAAAAGCAATATTAGTATCTTTGATTACATTGTTCTGTTCCAGTTAACCATTTACTTTGATGGTGTCTGAATTGTAACACATCGAGTTGAATGAAGTTCCCAGCTGCCTTTTTTTTCCTTTCTTTCTTTTTTTTTCTTCTTCTCTCAGAGATTTTGATACCAAATCTGAGGGTTGTGGTCCATTTAGCTTGAGTATTTTGGTTCAGTTGTAATATTTCTCTTTTCTGTTTTTGTTCACAGAAGATCCAACGCTCAGCTGGATGAGATGCAATACAGGCTGTGCATCCTACAGAACACAATGAAGTATTAGAAAACACTACAAAGAAGCAGAGGAAAAGGAAAAAAAATCAAATTCACTAAAAAGGATTTCAGATTCTGAATTAATTTCACAAAGATTTAATGTGTAAGAAGCACAAATTAAAAAAACACACTGTAATGTACCCTCTCAATATATATGGGTTGTTTTGGTGTAACTGTGAATACATCCACAAATGTTTCAGGGAAGCAATACATATAATATGTCATCTTTAGCTCAATTTACCATTATCAGGAAGATAGGGCATTTTAAATGAATTGATCAGGAAAAGAAATATACACTTTTTTTTTTAAACCTCTTATTTAATTTCTTTTTACATTCAGTCATATGCATATATATCCTTTGTGTGGTTAATATATTTACATAATTTTAAGTATCCTTATATCTGTACAGGCCCTATAGACATATTATACACATACAATATTAGATTGTACAATATAGTACAATATAGCCTGAATAAATGCAGATGATAATGAAAATAAGTGCCTGGCCTAATACTATATGCAGGACATGGATATTTGAGCCTTTCTCCTGTCGATTTGTTAATTTAGTAAGTTCCTGCGTTTTTATGAACATAGTCGTTCAAAGCCTCAATACAAATCACTTTTTTAAAAATACATTCTGTAGGTTAAAAATTGTCTTTTTGGGTTAATGATGTTGTAGTGAAATTCCTGCACTTTATGCTAGGAAATCGTAGAGGACTAACTAGGTTAAGGACTTCCTACATCTGCTTTAATCACTGTTACAACATATGCCACATGAAAACTAACTTTACCTATGAAAACTTGCAAGGAAGTTACAAAATACCTGCATGTAAGTATTTAAAACAAAATAGTTTTTTTAAAAGAAGATAAGCAAACTCACTGTTCGGTTCAGCTCCTCTTTCTGAGTACGCACGTGTAAAGATGGGAATGACAGATGAGAGAGGATGAGAGAATCAAGAGCGCGTACTTTGCCTATGCTCTTCATGGTATCCAGAGTATCAAAAGAGCATTCTGAATGAAATGCATAAAGTGTCATATTCTAAGCCATGAGTATTAATTATTCAGCAAGTGAAAGGAACACAGTGCATTTTTCAGGCTACCTCCACACCATTCTCAGAAGTAACGAGGAGACCACAGGGAAAGTGTTCAAAGCCAGGGATATGGTGGCTGTTTATCCAACAATGCTGAGCACATTACTATTATTATTATTATTATTATTAACAATTTTTAATTCTAATTTTGCTTTATCTACCTCA
>NW_009230678.1:0-2811 GCF_000690835.1 Fulmarus glacialis
GGTCTGCGGCATGGCTGGGCTGTTTGAGGTTAACCTTATTCTTCTTCTGTGATTTGATAACACTGGACTGGTGTTTATGCTGAAGCTTTTGAACACAATGGAAGGAGGGGGAGAACTTTATTAAATTTTTGAAATTCATTTAAGCGGGGCTAGCATAATGAATTGCCAGATCTTGTGTGCACATTGTCCCCGGAAGCAACAATAATTTAGGTGGACATAAACCAATATGTAGATTAAAAATGTTTAAGCCAAGTGTCGTAAAATATATAAAAACATAAGGCAGAATTAACATATCAAAGTTTAGCATTATAAGTAATGACGGGTCAGATATAAGGTTATGTCTGCAAAATTGCATTTCAATATAATAAATCCATTCAAACTCTGTCCAGAGACACAAATTGAATCTATAGACGAAGCAACTGCAATCCATTGAATGTTACGAAGTATTCAAGTGAAAAAAATGCATTTAGAAAAGGAAATTGAGTGTATTTTAAATATACAGGTGCTTGGAACTTCCATATAGCTTTATGCTCACACAGATTTGTATACACTGCATACACAGCCTACTTTTGACAAAGTCCTCAAAATGATGAATTTCTGATGGAAGACTTGATATTGCAGCAGATCTGTTATGCACCGCTTATCCTGTAACACAAACCATTAATAATAATCACACTCCCTGCTGTCCCGAGCTCTCTTGTTGGGGTTTCAAAGCTTTTGCAACTCCACACGCCCCGGAAGCGAGGACCGCGAGGGCTGGCCCAGCCCAGGGGACCCACGGTGCCGTCCCTGCGCTCCCCAGCAGGTCCCCGGCTCTGCAGGCAGCCAGGTGCTCCCAGCCCCAGGATCTCCATCCTCCACCTCCATCCCAGCCCTGCGGAGCAGCTTTTTTCCTCTCTCGCTTTTCTGCAGCCGAACATTCCCGAACGCTGGACACTTGGTGCCTCCATGCTCCAGCCCGGACGGAGCCAGAGGGAGCGCGCCAGCGAGCACGGCTGGAGCACTGCGAGCCCCAGTGTCTTATGAATATTTGACAGAAGCGCAGCCCTCCTCAAGCTGCATTAACATGCTGCTGAGAGTTATTAGCACTAATAACACACCGCAGAAGGCGAGCGCGGGCACCAGGTCGGGGAAGTTCCTGCCCCAGCTCTGCTCCGTCCGCGGCTGAGGGCAGGGGGAAGGCTGCCCGCACCAGCCCTGCCCAGGCACCCACCCCACAGACCAGGGGGGACGCGGGCACCACATTTACCCAAATCCTGGGCCCTGTGGGAGCGTGTTGAGAGGGGAGGCAGAGGTGCTGCCACAGCATCTTGGAGCATCCCTGGCCACAGGGAAGGGGGAGGCGCAGGAGGCTCTTCCCTGCTCCCGCCGGTCTCCCTTTGGGCTTGCCGGGATGCTGCCAGAGCCAAGAGGGGACCTGTGGCTTCAGGTCCCAGTTGTTCACGTTCGGTGGTGGCGGGGCGGGCAGGGGAAGGGAGGCAGGGAGCTCCGGCAAGGCGAGGCAGGGACCGGAGGAGCAGCGACCGGCAATCCCCGCTCCCGGGCACGGGAGAGCTCTGGCAGCAAGGCCTCAAGAGTGGAGATTAAAAGGTGCTTTTGGGAGCTCGTGTGATGGGGAACGCAGACTTTAATAGACATGTTCATCTTTCAGCAGTGTGTTTTGCATGTAATAATGTCAGCACACTTCTCATTCTGGCAGAAATTCCACAGATAATTGGAAAGAAGTAAAAATGAAAACATTAGAATTTGCCATGTCATATGTTAACTTTTTATTATTGTATGATGCCAATGGTCCACTGACAGATGCTGTGTTATTAACATTTGATTAAAAATCACTTCAGGTCTAAAGCAGCCTGTTCAGAAGAGAACATCTTGACAAGCCTGGTGGTTTGTGATTGACAATTAATAACATTCTGTGTGTCACAACATAGATAGTGTGACTTATTGGTGCTGGTGTAATGCAACACTTTTCATCTGAGCTCTTCAAATTGGTACATAGAAATAGGAGAGAAAGAGCCTAATTCAGCTGGCTTTGATTACAAACGAAACAGAGCTAGTGCAGGTCTCTCCATCCCCTTCCCAGAGCAGACCGACAGCACTCAGCAAGACGGACCCTCATTCCACCCATCCTCTGCAAGGGAAAGGACTTTGCCATCTTGTTACACCACCAAACTTCTGTGCAAAGACCCAGTATTAAACTACGCGGTTACAGCAGTTACTTGCAGCAGTAAACTACAAATCTGTTCACGTAACAAAAAATTAGAAGGAAAACTCTTTCATTTTCTTAAACATTAAAATAATTTGTAACTGGAAAGATGATAGGTCAGTCCTCTGAGGTTTGGTTGGGGACTCTCTTAATTGCGTGGTACTACAAGCGAGATCCTTTGAAATAAAGGCTTTAGCAGCGCTGACCACATTTACATCCAGACACAAACGTAACTGTGGATTCAAGTGCTGCACCACAGCGAGCAGAAATCTGGGCAGCTCTGGTTAGGAGCAGCCTAGACCTCCGCTAATCCAGCAAACCCCATCCAAAGGGGTCCTTGCCATCTTTGATTCATTACTTATTGAAAACCCCTTTCCCAAGCGCTACAGGGCAACGCGCTCTTTGCTCAGAGGCAGCAAAAAAGCCACGACAACTTCTGCAGATGGAGCAGGACCAACGCGCTGCCCACGCAAAGGTCCCCTCACACGGAGTTGGATGTAAAATGCTGTTTTAGTGGACGGGGCCCAAGCTACTCGGGAGACTTGGGTTTTTGCTCCCGGAAGCACAGCTGAGGCGCAGCAGGGCCCATGCCCCTCTCCAGCTGT
>NW_009230679.1:0-685 GCF_000690835.1 Fulmarus glacialis
CCCCCTGCCAACGGGGGTCTCCCCCCGCCACGATGTAGGAGCAGGTTTGCAGCCCCAGAAACGCTGTGGGAAAGTGTTTTTGCTCCGTTCCCTCTCCACCTCGTACGCCGGAAAAAATCTTGGCCCCGGCAGCAGCCATAAATTGTACTTATTTTACGATTATGACCATGCAAAAGCATTATTGATTTCTCATAAAACCGCTAAGGACTCCCCAACCGGAGGAGCCCAGGGGGATTCGCCTTCAGGATTTCTCTCGCCCGTGTGTTCTGCCTGGGCACGGCAGCAGCTCTCCCACGGGGTGAGGCAGCACCGGGCGTCCCAGAGGGGCCCGCACGGGCGCACAGGGCAGCACCCTCAGCACCCTCCCCTCCGCACCCCGCAGCTGGTCCCTCGCGCTTGTCCTTTTTCACATCCATTTTTGTGGGTGGTTTTTTTTTTTTTTTTTTGAAGAGACATATTAGAAGAGACATGGATCTTGCTGCTTTAGTTGGCAAGGACCGAACCCGACACACTGCCAGAGCTGCCCATTCCCAGGCTTTACAAACCCTCCTTGGTGACATCTCACCGGGGGCAGGTACTGCTCTTGTGTCCCCCCGGCCCTCCCTGCCCAGTCCCATCTCCGTCAGATCGAGCTGAGCTGCCGGAGCCGTGCAGGAGCTCAGCCCCTGCCCCTCGCCCTCCCCGC
>NW_009230679.1:717-4592 GCF_000690835.1 Fulmarus glacialis
AACGAATAACCGCAGGACAGGTCCTCGGCAGAGACCAACGAGCAGGTAGGGCACAAGGGAATAAAAGAAGCCAGACCCAGGAGCCCACCAGAAGTTGAAGGCAGCTGAAGACCAGACACACGCACCCATGGGAGAAGCACCGCTTTGCCCGACCTCCACATTGGACCCTCTCCCAGCCACGGGACTCGCGGGGGCACGTGTGCATCCCTGGCTTTGGGCTTACGCTGCAATTCCCAAACCTCTACCGAGCTTTGGGCAGCTTGAACCACCTCCCCGGGGAGACCCCAGCAGCGATCCCATCTCAAAAATCACCTCCCAGTGCCGAGACTGCTTGTGCCTGCTGGTGATGGCGAGCCTTCCCCAGTGAGCAACTGGGGCACCGCTCAGCCCATGTCCCCAGACTCACGGTCCGTATGTCCAGACAACCCTCTTTCCCCTCCGAGGGCAGCAGTTCAGCTAATCCACCTCAGCCGGCTCAAATACAGAGCCCAGGGGTGCCTGCGGCTGCCATGCTCCAGCCAGGGACCATGCCTGGGGACAGACAAGGACCATGCCTGGGGACAGCCAGGCTTCTGGAAGGATGGGACATTTCCCCCAGATTTTGCTTTCTCCATTCACAGAGCAGCTCTTTTGCTGGCAAGGGATTACTCCTGCTAATAAATCACGCCCAGGAACCTGCCAGCAGCTTACATGGCCAATAATTAATTACCACTCGGATGAACTGCACAAGCCACAGGATTGGGGCGGGCACCAGGGACTGGGCTAACCCACTCCTCATCCTCCAGACCCTGACCACATCGGTCACCAGGCCCCAGGCAGGACCGAGCCCCAAAAGCTACGATCTGGAGCAGCAGCAGCGGCCAGGAGCCGGTTGCCATTTCCCCAACACATCCCTACGGAGACGAGATGCTGCCTGACCTGCCAGCGTGAAACCTCGGAGCTCTCCGGGAGCACCTCCGTCCCTGGAAGCAGCTCTCAAACCCCCTCAAACGGGGAGAAACTCACACAGGCAACAAAAGCGCTTGATGGAAAGAGAAACCCGGAGTTGCTTGAGAGGCAGAACCAGGGGAGCTTGGCTTCTCCGCTGTCTCGTAAGGACCATGCAGCTTCCCCTCGGCAGCATCTCTGCCCCACACATGTGGCATCTTCCCACCTTCGAGATGGGGACGCAGCTCGGTGTCCCGGCTGTGCCAGGGAGGCAGTGAGGACAGGGCACACATGTGGCCGTCGGGGACCCGCGCTGGCCCCTCACGTCCCGCAGTGCCATCACCGGTCCCCGGCAGAGCTCCAGCCCCTGCAGAAATCCCCGGCGAGGCTCTCCCCGGCATCGCAGGGCTTTCCCCGAGAGCCGAGCAGGTCCTGCTCGCCAGGATCCATGCCAGCTGGGAAAAAAACCCCATCCCTGCAGTTTAAGAGCGGTGTCAGAATTTCCCCAAGAGACAACGGGGAAGAAAATGCAAAGCTGTTCGTTACCTGCCCAGCAAATGCAATTCCTACTTCTCCATCCATCACCGAGCAGAGAATTTAAAGGCTCAGCTCGTGGCGGCACCTACTGCCCTTCGGCTTTAGAATTCACAGCCCCAGCTCCCCGCCACTGCCCCGGCACCAAGCAACGGGCCAGGAGTATTTGGGCTCGGGGAAGACAGGGGAGATGATTCCCTGCTGATCCAAGTGGGCATGGTGAGAGCAAGGGAGGGGGAAAGGGTGCAAAGGGAAAAGAGCGGAAAGGGGCTTGGGGTGGGGAAGAGAAAGCCCCAGGGAGATGGGTTTAATTGCATCTGCCAGAAGGGAGCAATTTGGCTTTGCCCCAGGTGTCGATCCCTGGGGCTTTGCTGGTGTCCCCCCCGCCACGGATGGGGGGAGAACGTTCCTCCCACCCACCTCTCCAGGAGGGACCGGTGGTTCGGAGTGGGGCCTGCCTGCCCGAAGCTGAGGGGGGCAAGCCAAGATGCAACGGACTTAAGAGAGATTAAGGGAAAAGAAAAGAAAAAAAAAGAAAAAAAGAAAACAAACAAAAAGAGGCACTTCAAAAAAAAGATAAAGCCCCAAACAAAAAGCCTCGTCACCCAGGAACCGCAGCCGGGCTCAGGCTTGGAGACGCGCACACAGAGGCATCACACCATCTTCCTTTCATCTGCACGGGGATGACAGACTTTAAAAGGCCAATTTATAAAAATGAAGCCTAGAGGAGAGACATCTGGCAGGTCTGAGGCGGCGGCGGGGGGGTTACTAACCCCTGCCCAGAACAGGTCTGTGAGCCCCCAGCTGGGACCCCACGGCAGAGGCTGGGAGCAGGCAGGGGGGCTGGGGGCAGCCCCCCAGGACCGCAGAACTACCGCCGCCCCGGCACCCACCCCAGCACGTATGCATTCACCTGATTTCAGCGGGAAGCCGGCTCCCAATTATCTCGTAGATTTACCTTTAATCTCAGAGCCTCCGCTCCCCTCCATACCAACAGCACTGCCCCACTTCTCGAAATAACTTATCATGCCACAGACAGCATCCCCGGGCAGAGCGGTGGAAGCGAAGACGAAAATAAGCTCAAGATGAAAATAAGCAGCAAATCTGCAATTGCTTTTTTGGAAGGCAAGGGCCATCCGCTTCCAGCCCAGCTTACCGAGGGTTGCAGCGTGCTCCTGAGCCCCTTTTGAAGGAGCCAGATCCCTTTGGAGGTGCTATCAGACAACTCCAGAACTGGCTCAGGGACCACAGCCTCGAGAGGACAGACAGATGAATATATAAAATGAGGAGGTTTGTTGTCAAAGGGAAGCCGCAGAGTGGCAACCAAGCCATCAGACTGGTGATGGGCTCCTAACCCACCTGCACCAGTCCCCAGACACCTCCCAGGGCAGAGCTGTGCCCCGCTGCTGCAGTCACTCGGGAGAGCAAGTCAAGGTTTAAGAAGGAGGGGGGGGGAAAAAAAACCAAACCCACACAGGATTTCTGGGGATCGGCCAAGTGGAAACCCAGGTTGCAATCGCAGGCGAGAGCCAGCCGCTGGCAGCGATGTTATGACAACCTCTCCCAATAAGCCGTGCTGACGCCTCCCCTGCACCGGGGACGCGTGTCGGCACACACAAATAGAAAGATCTGAAAGTCGAAGTAAGCTTCTGACCTCAAGAAGAAATGAAATTTAAACTGTCAGCAGAAGTGCAAGAGACCATGAGAGAAAAAAAAAAAAGTCTCTGGTGAAGTAGGAGTCGGGGAGCGATGACAAAGCCACCAGGATTTGCTGAACCAGAGACTTGGGGAGGAACCAACATCTAATGAGGTGTTAATAACCCAAACACGCAACGCTGGTCATGGGATAGCCAGAACAGCCAGCCCGGCACTCGCCCCGAGGGCTTTATTTAAGGAAACAACCCTAATAAAGAGATGTTTCCCTTCGCCTGGCACAGTGCAGCCAAAGCGATCCGAAATTCAATGGGAAAAAATACTGTCCGATGGAGGTTGTGGGAGGCAAGCCTGCATCCCTCCTTCTCCGCCTGCACGGGACAGCTCCCGGGATCAAGCGTGCGCCTGGCTGGGAGCAGGGAAGGGCAGGAGAGGAAGATCCTGCCCGGAAAGGTGTGCAGCAAAGCCCTGGCTCATGGGGAAGGAGGTCCCCAGCTCGGTCCCGGCTGCCCCGGTCCGGCAAGCTGCTCCGTTTCCAGCAAAATCGATGCCACTCAAAGCCCCGGCTGGCGATCCCACAGGAACGGCGTGAGGAAACCCAGGCACCTGCTCCCCCAGAAAAGCGCCTGACCTCAGCGTGCTGGGCCAGGGGAGATCCCTGAGTCACGAGCAAGTCCGAGAGCAAGGCGACACCTCCCCGGCCCCCCGGCAGCAGGCTGCGAGGTGATGCGGCTGGCGGGCAGGCAGGTCCTGGCGGGCAG
>NW_009230680.1:0-2705 GCF_000690835.1 Fulmarus glacialis
GGGGGGGAGGGGAGGGAGGGCCGGGAAGGGACACCCTAGTGAATCTAAAGGAAAATAATTTTCAATCATTAAGAAGAAAGAGGAAAAATTCCTAGGGCCTGATCCTGCAAATTGCTGCATATTCCAGTCCTGCTTTTGTAAAATTAACTTTACATATATGAGTAGATTCATTGACTTTCAATTAAGACTAAGTGCTTCCTTTCATTAGTGTGGAACTGATCCTCTGTAATAACAGAAAAAAACATAAACTAATGTTCTGTTGGAAATCATAGCATGACTCTGGCATAGCACTGACAACACAAAAGCAATTTGAATTGTTTCTGTATATGAATAGAAGATTTTTGCATTTTTTCCTAGAATATGACAATAAATGATTTTATTACTATCTGTAATAAGAAATAGCCCTTTAGAGCATATTTCAGAGGCCTTTTGAATTTCTAGTAATTTCTTTTATTCTCATGCTTGCCTCCCTTTTTTACCCTAAGCAGGTACTTGTAACTAGGAAATCAATCCAAAGAAATAAAGCACGGTCATAGTATTTTAATAAAACTGAGCCCAGGGCAGAACCCAGAAGTTTGTATCAGATCTTAGCGTCTCCCTGTAGCGCATGCGGGACACCATTGCTATGTCTGCTCCCAGAATAATTCTGTATTTAAACCAGTAACTCTTTAATGACTGCTCTCACCCAGAACCACCGGGCCTGATGCTCAGCTCCCAGTTCTAGGAGCAGGACTCTTCTCCACCAGGAGAGGAAGATGGCCCTGGACACCCCTTGCCCCGGCAGATACCTTGAGGGGGAAGCTGTGAAGTGAAAGGACCACCTCCTTCTTCTGAACCCCATCAGGAGCTAAGGGCTGAGGCTGCCTTCTCTGAAGAGCCAATTCCTACTGGTGTGCATTAGGTAGATCGCATATGTAGTGATGCACAGGAGTTTGGGTACCTAAAGTCCAGCTGGGGTTTGGTACCTAAGCGCTCCTCCTCCTCTCTCCTGAACTGACATTCTACAGCTGGTTCTGACTCTGTTTTTTTTCCCCAATATCACATCAGATGCCCACTGTTTTGAAAGGTCCTGGTATCCTGAGCAGGGTACAAGAAAGTAGGGTGATTCAAGTGATTTCAGGCTATCATCATTGCTAGATAAGCACATCACCAGGAAAAGCATGCTAACATAGCAGTTATAATGTTTTTCAAGAAACACAGATCTTTGGAAGAAAGTGATCCTGGTGATCAAGTATGATAGTGCCATTAAGTCAGGCTGCCCGACAGTAGCTGTTTCACATGATGCACATTCAGGATAACTTCTGTGGGCCAGCTAGAAACCATGGCATCCAAATTCTGCCTTTCTCTGCCACACTAAATGTTGATTTCAGTAGGGATTTTATGAGTAGATCAGGCAGAATTTGGTCCTAGTGACGGGAGTGTTGACTTCACGCACTCACACGAGACTATTCCTGCAGCAATAAGTCTTTGTAGGAGCTCTGCACTCTGAAGACAGCTGATTTCACTCCGAATTCGCTGGCAAGGCTTTGGATAGAGATTGCCAGCACAAGGACTATCAGTGCCGTCATCGCTGTTATCGGTGCTCTCAAAGCACTTGGTGACGCTGCCGGGGATTACGGCCCTGCTGTGCTGGCGGCTCCTCAGGTGCAGAGAGGAGGAGGAAGGCAAGTCCCCCTCTGAAGGTTCGGAGGTGAAATGGCAGCGCAGGCTTGTTCAAGGCCTTACCAAAAAGCAGGGGATCTGAATTCAGCCTGAAATATACCTGTGTGTTAGAACACAAAACACATTTTTAATAGAGGAAGATATGTTTAAAAAAGCTAAGCAGTGGAAAACCTGTTGTTGTAGACCTGACCTTTTCTTCCCCCAACAAACATTTACCCAGAGTTGTCTCATGACTGGTCGACTTCTGTAATCCATTAGAAAGTGATGCAGTTGCATGACATGATCAAACACCAAATGCAGCAGAAAGGCCATAACTGTATCTAAAAAGCCTTTGCTTTGTCAAAGCCTTTCACTAATGCTGGCAACAAAATTATTGAGGTCTATAATAAGCTGCTCTCTTGTCAAATAAGCCTCCTTACGAGCAGTGTTAAACTTTATATCTGCTTTTAAATTAAACACTTTGGGTTTATTAATGTTTCCTTTCCTCTCCAAATTTCTTTGTTGAGAAGAGGTGCCAGAGGAAATGTACTAGCAACAGTAGGATGTGAAGTATAGTTTAGAATACATTAAACATATGTCGATGGGGCCATTAGTAGAGTTTATAGATACCACCAGCTGTCTCTTATTCCACTTGCCATTACTTTAGTGACAGAAAACATACTGTAGGAGAGGTGATTTGCTACCATTAAATCTTTAATCCTGTATTAGAAGGAACATAGTAGCAAGTTCGTGCCTTATTGCTAAAAAGTTTTTCCAATATGGCTTGCTTATTGAGATAAACAAACCTGAATAAATAAGGGGGGTAGGGGCTAAAGAATAAATATCAATCTGGTTTTGGATGCAAGAGAGCCACTGAACATCTCAGAGGGAAATACTTTGCCATTATAAATGTACAGCGGGGTAGTTAACATTTTACTCATTCCTTTCAAGCTGGCAAGCGTATCCCTTAAATCATTACTGCAAGACGCACTCTTAGACCTACCAAACGTAGGTACGGGTTTTTTGCCTTCAGGCAAAACAATTAAAATGAAATGAAATGAAAT
>NW_009230681.1:0-488 GCF_000690835.1 Fulmarus glacialis
CGGTACGTGGCCGGGGACCCCCACTGGGTTTGGGTGCTGGGTTTGTCCCCCCCTTCCCTGAGCCACCTGGCTAGGGACAGCATGGGACATGGAGGGGAGGTGGCTCCGCTCACCCCCTTCTCCTCGGCAGAGCCCCCGACTGTCCGCATCGAGCACCCCGAGGTGGTGCTGCGCCAAGGGGACAGCGTCAACCTCACTTGCCGCATCGCCGCCGAGCCACCGGCCACCGGAGCATGGGTGCTGCCCGAGGTGGGACCCGAGCTGCCCGTCATCACCAAGGCAAGACCGTCCTGGCAGCACCATCCCCACCACAGCGTCCTCTCGCTGGTGGGGTGGGCGAGGGTGGGGATGCAGGAGCTGGCACAGCTCTGGGGGGGCTGTTTGCTCACCCCATCCCGATACTCCCCGCAGCTCTCGGACTGGGAGATCGTCTTGGAGATCAGCAATGTCTCCTCCAACCTCAACCACAAAGACCTGACGTGCCGGGC
>NW_009230681.1:656-1178 GCF_000690835.1 Fulmarus glacialis
GGGCCCTCCCTTTCCCGGGGGATGGCAATCCGGTCCCCAGCATCCACTGGCTTTTCAACGGCACGGTCCTGACCGAGGGACCCTACATCCACACCCGCATTGTGGAGTATGAGCACAACTCCACCGTCCTCCACGGCTGCCTCCAGCTCAACCGTCCCACGCACGTCAACAACGGCAACTACACCCTCCTGGTCCGCAACCCCCTGGGCTTCCCGCAGTGTCCAGGGACGTTTCATGGAAACCCCCTTCAGCTTCAGCCCCGAGGAGCCCATCCCCGGTAGGTGTCGGCGAACACCGGGCAAGGGGGGGCTGCTTGGGGGCTCCCCGTTCTCGGTGGAGGAGATACACCGCCTCTCTCCTTGCGTTGATGGGCAAAACGAGTTGTATCTGGCTCTGAGCAAGCCCCAGTGTGCCTCAGTTTCCCCAGTGGTGGGTGGGGGGAAGGATGGGGTGCTCTCGCCTGGGGAATAACGGGTCTTTCTCCTTTCTCTCTCCCTTTGGGCTGCACCAGTGTCTCTGTCT
>NW_009230682.1:0-232 GCF_000690835.1 Fulmarus glacialis
AGCGGTTTAAGCGGATGGTGTTGAGCCAAAGCAAGGAGGAAGGCCAGAGCCGATGCAAGGCAGGCAAAGTTCTAAGTAGCTGAACACATCCCCAGCAACTCTCTCTCTTAAACTAGCTTATCATGCCTTCGATGACCGTGAAGTTAATACCTTACTTCAGTGCATTTTCAGCTTTTGCAATTAGCAAAAGAGAGCGCGAGAGCTGGACGTGCTGCAGGATGCAGGGCAGGGG
>NW_009230682.1:378-691 GCF_000690835.1 Fulmarus glacialis
CTGCGCAGCTGACAGCTGGCTGCTCTTCCCGGGATATCGCTCCCCCTGCACATCGCCCGCAGCGCCGCTTTACGTGCCCATCAGTCATTTTGCTAAGGAAAAGGCTGACGAGCCCCATGTGGGTTTTTAGCTTTCCCCGGAGCCCCGGCTCGCGCTAATGGTTAGCGAGCAGAGCTGTTAAGCGCATCAGAGCATGGCTCTGAAAGCACACGGGGTGGACACCTTGTCCCTTGCTCTGCAGGACGCTGGGTCCCTGCAGGGCAGCTCTGCTGCTGCCGCCGCACGGCTGGCCCTTCGTGCCACCACCCAGGCG
>NW_009230682.1:1134-1338 GCF_000690835.1 Fulmarus glacialis
CCCCCACCCCACCGCTGTCACAGGAGCAGTGGCTCACCCCGACCTCGTCAGCCATCACAGCAGAGACGGGGCCACGCAGCCTCTCTGCAGTAAATGTCCAGAAGAGGAATGGGGAAGGTGATGGATTTCATGTCAGGACACTAACTGGGAGCGAGAGGCAAGAGGAGGAGACCCGGCTCTTCCTTTGCTCTCCCTGAGACGCGG
>NW_009230682.1:1480-1845 GCF_000690835.1 Fulmarus glacialis
ATCTCGCATTTTACTGTCTCGGCCGTAACAGGTTATTGATCCTTCCTTTGTCACCAGAAAGCAACGTCCTCCATTACAGCGTGCCTTCCATCAGCGCTGGGGGTGAGCCGGGGGCGCGAGCCGGGGCTGGGCGCACGGGGGTGCAGAGCCGGCTGGCGGGGGGGGCTCGCCGGGGGGCTGGAGCTGACACCAGCACCGCTCAGTTGTGGGCCAGCTGTGCACGGCGTGATAGCCATGCTCTTTGCTGTGATTTTCCAGACATTTTCCAGAGCTAGTTTTCTTCCTCAAAGACACTGCATGTGTCAGAAGCTGGTAAGGCCATTGCTGGATATACAAGACACATGCACAGTTGCAGACCAGGCTGT
>NW_009230682.1:1864-2234 GCF_000690835.1 Fulmarus glacialis
TGGATCAGGGAAGTAGAATTAGATGCAGTGAGGTTTTTCTCTGATCCATTGTGCAGAAAATATTTGCAGTTTGGTCAGCTCCATCAGCAGAGGGTGGGGAAGAAGGGAGAAACAGCTTCAATGTCGGCCTGTGCAATCCATCACTACAACAGGGCAGTTGTAAAACTGCGAGCGCTAAGTTACAAGGACAAAGCTTCCAACTCAAACAGGGCAGGGAGACGCCGACACTGCTCAGTGCAGCAGCTTGACCCCGTAAGTCAGAAAATCTGCCTCCACGGTCGGCAACGCAGTGAACTGCTCAGGTGTGGACCTGCAGGGGACAGCTGAGGAACTCTGCTCCCTGGGTGGCAGAGGGGAAGGAGCCCCTTTT
>NW_009230682.1:2304-2509 GCF_000690835.1 Fulmarus glacialis
CTTTTGTGCCATTAATTAATGCCAGCTAATTATACAGGTATGTAACAACTCATTTCTGGGCAATTACCTTCCTTATTTTTTTTTTTTTCCACTCTTCACATAAAGCATCAAGTGAGATGAGCTCAAACCCACCAGGGCAGGCAGGAGAAGGGCTCCTGGGTCTGAAAGCTGGGACCGAAGCTTAGACCTGCGAGGTCCCAGAGCC
>NW_009230683.1:0-1611 GCF_000690835.1 Fulmarus glacialis
AAAATACTGGAGGCATCAGTCCGCCCGCCTGCACAGCCAGCGAGGGGATGGGAAGGCGTGCGTGCCTCCTCAGCAGCGCTGTGCGCAGGCAGGGGCTGCGTGGGCACTGTGAACCCGTCCCGCCGCGGTTCCCAGGGCCTCTCATCTGCCGGCAGTCGGGCGAGCGCCCTGCGAGGCGCGGGGCGTGAAGCCTCCCCAGCCCGGGATCCCATCCCTCTCCCATTCACGCATCTCTCGCTGGCACCGAGTACCAGCTGCGAGGTCGAACAAACACCAGTTGAGTGTCCCCTGGTAAACCTCCCGCTTTCCAAAGCATCCCGCAGCCGGTGGGAATGGTCCTAAATAACTCCACAACAAACCGCGCTGCCGAGACCTGGAAGCGTGGGCGGGAGGCGATTCCCACGACGGGGCCGGGGTCTGGCCAACAGGTGCTCGGGTTTGGCGGAGGGCGCCGGGGGAGCCCGGGGAGGCAGAGCCTCCGCTGCCAGAAAGCAGCCTGCTCCGGCGCCTCCGGCTTTACATGGCGTGGAAGCCGCAAACAATCGCAATGATATCTTTATTGCTAGGTTCATGTCCTGGGCTATAACATATCAATCCCTGTCGTGGTTCTCTCGGATGCACCTGGTATTTCAAACTTGTTCTTTTTGTGCTTCTGGGTCCTGGACTGCAGCTGCCTAAAGCGAGCAAAGAGAGAGGCCCTTACAATGTGTCCAAGACGTGTTGGCATGGTTTGCTTGTCTTTAATGTACCATTAACTATTGTCTTTACACAATATGGGAACTGTAAAGCATGACATGTGTTATAATAAAACACATTTTCAACGATACACTTGGACTCGGCGCTGGGATGCAAGCAAACAAACAGGCCCAAATCTTGTTTTGTCTCCCTCGCTAAGCCTACTGGCAATTAAACTTAAGACCACTGCTTTCCCCTGATCAGCCAATTAAATTTTATGTCTCCTAATTTTTCACATAGAAAAAAAGTCTCGGTGCCGGCCCCTAAAGACATTGATTTTCTTGCTATCACCTGGCGCTCAGACCTTAGTTCCATTTATCAAGAAGGGAAACGTCAGGCGTTACATAAAGTGACTCTGTTACCATAAGGCTCTCACCATCCTGCCCTATTGTTTTCCCTTGTTAATAACTCATTACCAGGATTTAACAAATCAACCATTACATATGTTTTGTGTCTCCATATTTTGATCCGTACGATTAAGCAGATGTTACGATTGAAAATTGAAAAGTCCAAGGCTACTCTCGTCTGAAAGAAAGAGGGCAGCCTCAAACAACGAGCTAACAATGAGATTCAGAAGATCTTCAGAAAAACATTTACGACCAATAAACAGACTCCAACCTGCTCCATTTCAACCATTGTGCGCCTTGGGGGAATAATTAAGTTTAATAGGAAGAGGTCCGCGGGGTTTTCAATGCCAAGCCCACAGGTGCGGGGTGGCACGATGAATGATCCGCCTGATTTTTGCCAGGCTCAAGGGCCCTTCTCCTGGCCGGGCGAGCAGATACGAAATATTGTCATTTCTTTTAATTCACAGCGTTACTCTCAGGGCGAACAAAGGGGCGGGGGATGAATGGCTCCGGCTGCAGGCGAGGCGCG
>NW_009230684.1:0-16415 GCF_000690835.1 Fulmarus glacialis
CCCGCCCCACACACAAGCTAATGAGGAAACACGCGTGGGGTCGTGTGTGTTATTCCACTACCGGCACGACTGTAGTACAAAAGGTGGCAGTGGCAGAAAGTGCAGTTCGCTGCATTTTCCTTTTTTGTCCTCTAAGTTGTTTTTTTTTAATTTTTTTTTTTTTCTCTCTGGAGAAGATGATGTTAAAATAACCACCGGTGAGGTATTCATGCTTGTAACTGCTGCATGGATGCCGCCTTCGGCTTTGGCAGAGCCAGTGCACACCTGTGGGATCACGCTGACCTCAAAACGAAAAACGTTAAAGCGAGTAAAATTGCCAGCTCGTCCAGCCGGCTCTGTTTTGTCCGTGGGTTTCAACATCCTTTCGCTATGTTTCACAACAGTGAGGTGGCAGTGTGACCCGCTTGAATGTTGTGCGTTGGCATTGTAGTCATGCCAGCGGCATCTACGGATGAAAATACAGCCTTGGCATTTTTTGTGTTCTTCAGGTGACCAAGACTGATGCTCCCTGCGAAGTTGTGCTAGCCTAGCAGTGTCTGAGGAGAGTGTTTTAATATATGCATGCATACACACCCTAGTGTGGATGTAGAGAGTTCTTACTGTTTATTTCTCTGTTTAAAATTCTTTGTGTGTATAGCTGCATTTGTGCTAATCAGTGTATTGCATATCATGTTGGTAAAAATCTAAAGTATAGAAGAGGTCTAAAATGTAATTGTATCACTTACTGTACTCCCATTATTTCCTTTACACAAGAATTTGAAGGCTAATAAAAACTTATATAGACATATCCAAGAGAAGTCTCTTTTATATGAGTGTAAAATATGTGTAATTCCCAAGTCTGAGAACTGTAATCTTGATATCCCAGGCTGGTGAGTGTGTCGTTACATATGTTTTCTCCTGATGAGTGTGTCTCACCTAGTTGGCTAGTGGCTGTACCTGATGTTCGTTCTTAGGAGGAAAAAAAAAAAAGAAAATCTGTTGATGAGCCTGTTTCAAAGTTGCATTGTACATACTGAAGGTTTAACTTCAAGTTAAATCTCTGGTTAACTAGACTGACAGAAGATTTATGGCAAAAAGGAAAAAATATGTATGGCTTGCTTTGTTTTGCTCTATTTTTCTCTTTACAAACTTATTTATTAATTGAGGCTTACATTATTATGGATCATAGAAGTTGACTTCTATGGGATGTTTGCCAGTGTAAGAACTCCAGATTTGTTTGAAAGCTTTTGGGGAATGTGAGCAATGTGTTGTATATGTTATTGAAAGCATTAGTGGGAAGATTATGTCCACAGAGAGCTTACCTTAACATTTCCTTAAAGTATAAGTTTGAAATCCGTTGTAAGATGGGAGGGGTTTTTTTTGGGTTTTTTTTTTTTGTTTTGTTTTTTTTGTTGTTTTGTTTTGTTTTTAACTTTGTTTGTTTTTCTTTAACTTCAGGGAAAGCTCAGGCAGAAGGTGGATCAGCTCGGACATCACTTCTTATTTTAGTGTCTATCTTCTTATCAGCTGCTTTCCTTATGTTCCTGGTATATAAAAATTTCCCACAACTTAGTGAGTAAGTATGTCAGGGAAGATTAATTTATTTGCTTTTCATTCAGGATCAAGTTGTAGAGGAGCCTACATGGGGTTAAGTGATTTTTAAACTGACATGAGTTGATTATAGATATAACCTTATTTTTTAAAAGGGAATTTGAATGTATAACCTAGAATGTCAGGATACAAAGCTTAATATTGAAATACTAACTGGTAGGATTTGTGTACAGAGTTGTACTTGACCTAGGGTTTCTGTTGGACAGTTGAGATACTGTGTTTTGAAAAGTTACCCCCTGTCACATTAGCAATGGTAACTCACTATGTTCTTGACCTTCTTCAGTTGAGAGCTAAACCATGCTTGGTTAGGACTAGGTTTATTTTAAAATTCCTTGTGCACTGGTATAACTGCAGGCTGTCAAAAGGGGACATCCTTCCTTTGTACCTAAGCTTCACGTTCTATTTTTTCCATTTCGTTGCATCTAGTGCTTGTGTTGGGAAGGTAGGTAGTTTACAAGATGGAAGCCGGCTTGCTGACAACTTTCTTTTTTTCTTTTAGTAGTTAATTTTCTGTCTGATTAACTTGCTCAACAAGTTCAGTTTGCAACAGTCCAATCACTAAGTCTGATACAGAAGAAGAGAGGACACTCAACTGTGCTGCCCAGGGTTGCACCAGATTAAGGTGTGACATGAGATTTTGCTCTTAAAGCTTTGTTTGTTTGTGAGGTAAAGCTCTGCCGCTCTTGCTGCACTTCAAATGTTACGACCCTAGTGTTGAGGCAGTTACAGTTGGTTTTGGCTGAAATGTTGACTGCTGTTCGGTTGCCAAGGTTTGGTTTGAGTAATTATTTTTTTGATTGGTACTTGGTAAGAAAAAAACCCCAAATCCTAGAAATTAAGCTGATTATTGTAATGAATCAAAAAATATGGTTTGCAAATATGTAAAATTGAGGATTTTCTAATACAGAACATGCTGTAATATTAAGTGTTCATCTGAGAACATTATCACAACAATAATCATGTGGTTTGTTTGCTGAGGTTGTAGTTTAGTGATGTAGTGTATCTAATTATCTATATATTCAGTAAGTAATTTTACTATACTGTTGGATTACATTTACCACCATTCCTAAAATTTCCAGAGAAGAAAGAGAATGTATAAAGGTTCCTAGAGATATGGATGATGCAAAAGCCTTGGGAAAAGTCCTGTCCAAATATAAGGACACATTTTATGTTCAAGTATTAGTGGCTTATTTTGCCACATACGTTTTGTATCCTTTTTCTGACATAAATGGTAGTTTTGGTATAGTCATATTTCTCTGAAAAAGAAATGAAAGATACCAACTTATAAATTCTTGATCATAGGTGAAGAAGGCTAACATACCTAGGTGTGTTTATAAATAGACACTGATATTCCAAAATCTTTGAACTTAAAAACATTCCTTGTGTGTTCCAGTATGCTTTTTGGACTGTAAGAAGGGATTGAGTAGAAGGCACGTATAGCAGTAAATGCTGTTGGGGATTTGCATGCAGCTTCACCTTGACTGTGTCTGTTATGGACAATATTATTAGCTTTGATATTAGACTTGGTCTGATTTTAGTGTTACGCTAACTTTTTAAATTGCAAACTGAATTACCAGTTAGAAATTACTGTTGATTCTTAAGGAAAACTGAGACTACTGCACTGGTCTTCCTTGAGACATTCAAAAGTGACATATAAGGATAACTTACAGAATATTTTACAGCATTTCTCAGGGGAAGTGTTTTGAGCCTTCTTTTATCTCTGCAGTGCCCACATTCAAAAAAGAAATCTCTTTCGTTTTAGAGAGCACTAAATTTCTGAAATACTTTCTGCCTAGGGAGACACAAAGGCTACCTGTGTTCTGTGTTAACTTCTTTTTCCTGAGTGCTGAATATATCAATTAATCATTAACACATTCTTAACTGGAATACTTAACTAAAGGTTGATAACTTTTAAAAGCTGTATAAGAGGTCTGTTTCATAGTTTAATGCGGGAGGCTTTCGTAACTCGGAGAAATGTCAGCGCTGAATGTGCTATTAGTAATTACCCTCTAGCTCATTCTTTTTAAGTGTAGTTCACAAATAACAGATTTATGAAGAAAATTAAAATATTCATTTATATATTAACGAGAAGTAGAACAGAATTGGCTGCTTACTGAACTACTATAGCAGCTGATGTGATGACATTTGCTGTCTTGGCAGTAGACTGTGATCAGTTGACAAGCATGTTACAGTTATCTCAGAACCTTGATGCTTGCTTCGTAAAAGCTGTACTGGTTGTAATGGACTTAAAATAAAGGAAGATCATTTGGCTTTTTGATATTTCAGTCAGTTCAACTCAGATAAAATAGTGTGCAAATTTTTTTTTCTTTAAGATTTCTATCCAAAGTGTAGGCAATATATCATAGTCTCAAGTATGCCTAGCAAGCCTTAAGCTCAACAGCCTGTTCGCTTATGCTGCAGGAATTTAACTTTTGCCTTTTTGAAAAATTCTGACAAATTAATGATCATGTATCCTAGTTATCTAGTGATTGCACCATGCCTGTTTGTAAGGAAGTAGTAGTTGCCTTCATACATGTCAGTCTTCCATGAAACTCATAGTAGTTATGGGCTAGGACAGGAGTTCTGTGAACTTTTCAGAGAGAATGCCTGAAATCTGCATATCTCTGGTCAACAATGTAAAATCAGCAGTATGTGTTTCCTGTAATGTCACAATAAATACCCAGTGTCAATTGTAGCACAGATAAAGAGAAAAACATAGTACAGCTTTTATTATTTAGTGACTTATTTTTGCATGTGTAATGATGAATCTACCCCGTGTTTCTCTGCGCTTGGGCTTCTTGTGCTACTCTGCAAATGTATTTTGAAGTAGAGGTCTTTAGAGACTATGCCTATTTATACGTATGCTTTTTTCAAATTGTAATATGTATTCTGACTGCTTATAAAATTAACAATTGATAGCTTTTTAATTTTTTTTTTTTTTCCTGAACTAAGATGCATCCAGCTTGCAAACATTTGCTATCCCTGGGTCTATATTTCTCAGTATCCTGTCAGGGTTTCTTTATCCCTTTCCGCTGGCCTTGTTTCTTGTTTGTCTGGTAAGTATGGAAAATAGTTTGTGAGGACGTGTATTTCTATCCATTTGGAATACAACCAAGCATCTAAACAGCTTCCTGTTTGAAACGATCAGAGTCTGAGTGAAACAGGAGTATGAATGAGTTCTCATTCAGTTCTGTTGTGAGAATGGCGTTACCCAGAAAATTCACTGTAGCACTGGGTGATGATGCAAAGACTAAACTGTTTCTCCAAGTTTTCTTAATAATGGAGGCAGCTAGGTGTGAATCAGCCAGAGTTTCCTTTACTTTAAATTTGCCTAGCATCCAGCAGAACCTGACTGTAATTTCAGAACACGATTACTACGTTTTTATTATTGCACTGCAAAACACATCTGTTTCTAAATGGCTTAAATACCCAAGCAGCTTCATTTAAGATATGAAATGTATGTTACTGACAAGCTTCAAAAAAAGTCATTTACAAAAGATGCAGTCGTAATGAGCTTTAGTACTCACGAATGACATAATTGAGGAGGACCAAGTTGATGAATTTTCAAGTTTGAATCTCTTTAATGCCACTGTGCCCCTTATTTGCAAAGCTTTCACTGTTCAAAATCTTAAAATAAAACTGCAGAAGCACTCAGTATTAACTGATAAGTAATCAACATTGTCTACTTTGAATGTTAAGATTGACCTAAATGCCTTGGAAATAAAGGAACTGTCTTGGGTCAACAACATTCTTGGGGAGTATGTACATGCTGCTGAAGGAGAGCCCTTCAGCCTCAATGGAGGGCCACATAGAAGCAGGCTCTATCCAGCCAGTGTAGTTAATAAGGATATAAGGCTAAGATTAATTAGAGTTTTTGCTTTTTTTTTTTTCTTTCCCCCCCAGTGCTCAGGACTTGGAGCTTCATTCTGCTATATGCTTTCATACCTAGTGGGACGTCCTGTTGTATACAGATATTTAACAGAAAAAGCAGTAAAATGGTCAGAACAGGTAAAGTTTCTAGAGATGCTGAAATTTATGATGGAAAATGTATAGTGGAATAACATGGAAAACTAGTGGGTCTCGTGCTTATGTATCTAGTTACAAAGAAAGAATTCTGACTCCTTGCTACACTATGTAGTTACTTTCTCTGGGTGTTTTGAAACAGTGGGGGGTATTCCTGATTTTATGGTATTTCCTCTGGGGAAGCTGTTTTTACCTAGGAAGAGTTTGCAACTGATAACCCCTCTGGTTTAGCTAATGTCAATAGGAAACTTCTCCAGTTTCAATTTAAAGTAGCAGCTCTCTGAGCATCAGAACTAATGAAAGCTGGGTTTGTGTTTTTTATAGGGGAAAATAACCCGTAGCTGTATGTCTGATTGCAAAACCTTAATTTCAAGATGTTATTGTGGCTGGAGCATTTAGAAACTTTCTCTTACAGTATCTGATAACATTCGTTTCAGCAAGTGTTAATTGTCAGATGAAGTTAAAGATTTCGCAATACAAAATCATAGTGTGATTAGTATTTGAGCTCATGTCTCTTGCTTTGATACTCTGAAATATGTTCAAATAGATTTTTTTTGCAAGTATGAAGCACAACTTACTACTGTACTCTGTTCAGAGAGTTTGAATCACATACAAATATTTTACACTTGCTCCTCATTAGGTAAGATGTAGAGCTGTATCCTGCACAATTGACCTTATTAAATAATATAGTAGTATTTTGACTCGACCAAAGTAAATCTTAATATCGCAGTATAATCTTGAGGCTATTCTCTGAGCAGCAAATGGTTACTATTTCCAATAGTAGAACAGGATATGTGATTTAAAATTATGTAATTACATGTGCAGCTCATATCTCACTGTTTCCAGGTTAATTGTACTATATCATGCTTGCATTTTGAGGGATAAGACATTTTATATGCAGGATAAATCGATGTTTAAATATTCGTCCTTCGCTAAGATTAAAAAAATTCACAGTGGTATTATTGAACAACAGCAGGGCTACTCACTTTAGTGTTGCAGTTAAAGCTAAAGCTGGGGGGGAAAAAATAGAGTTGTGACTGGGGTGAGTTGCTACATGAGATTTCAAATGGAATTGCAATCAGACCAGATTTGATTTTTAACTGTTTGGGGCCAGATGACCATGTTTAGGCTTCGACTTAGTGAAGGTCTGCCAGGATAGGCCAGAAGTGGTGGATGCTTTGCTATCCTTATAACTTGGTTTGAGGTTACAGTTCTTCTTTGAAAGGGCTGATGTGCTAAAGCCAGGCTGGAAGGAGAAGAGGCTTTGATGTAGTACTCGCGTAAGGAGCTGGGCTAGACTTGAGAATGTAATTAAGACTGTAAAGTTTGGGCTGTTGTGGTACTGGGTAATGTTAATGCTAGGCATTCTAACGTATGGGTAGATAGGTTTTGCAACTGTGCTGGCAGCAGCCACCTGATGAACTTTGGCGCCATGACCTGGGTAGGTTTCCAAGTGAGGAATACAGCTATGTTTTAAGTTTGATCATGAGTTAGGATAGAATGGGTTGAGGAACAAACTTCATTGCTAGTTCCTCCAAAAGCTTTAGGAATAGGATGATGAGCTGGCCGTGTTGATTGGGCTACAGTTAGACAGGCGGAGGTTGCTGTGCTAAAGTTAGGGTTAGGCCTGCTGCTGTGCTGAATTACTTGTTTGCTGTTTAAGTTGGCTGATTCAGACACATCATCACCATGCTCTACCACAGACTGGTATTTCCAGACTAACTTCAGTACTGTTTAACAGGTGATTCACTGATGACTCTTCCTTGAGTCACTTACTGTTTAATTGATTTTTATGTTTGCAACTTTTAAACTTCTACAAAAGATACACAAAAAAACCCCTAACAAACCTCTAGTAGTAAAATCATTGTGTATTTTCAAGGCAGGGATTTTTTACTGAATTTCTTTTGGTTTTGTTTTGGCAGGTTGAACGACACAGAGAACACCTCATTAACTACATAATATTTCTGAGAATAACACCTTTTCTTCCCAATTGGTTTATCAATATTACATCTCCTGTAATTAATGTGCCATTGAAAGTATTTTTCGTTGGCACTTTTCTAGGTAAGAAAGTGCTAGTTACTCTGGCTAGTGAACTGCAGTTTGGGGGTAGCCAGAAGAAGGGGTATTATTTGCTTCTCTCTGTATGCGTTGTTCAGCAGAGATCTCCACCTACTGGACAGCTGAAAGATTACACCAGAATATTGTTTTTGTACTTTTTGATGTGTGGCGCTTATAGCATCAAAAGATTTTAGTAGTCAGGACTATTCTGATGTACTGGATGAGAGGTAATGAGCCCAGGCTAATTACTTGCTTAAGGAAACACACATTATATGAACACTTTATTAGTAACTTTTTGTTCCACTCCATGACTATAATACTTCTATGAACTTCTATAAGCTCCTGTTTTGAGCTCAGCATAATTGTGCGAGGATGTATGTGACTTTGATCTGAAGGATTGTTCCTCCCCTTCCCACTCTATAATATAATATATCTTCCTAGGAGTGAATTCATAATTTAACTAATGTAGTACTAAACACTTTAGTTTGTAATTGGCATATTTTTGCAAATACTTCTTAATCTAGTTAGGAAACAATCCATATTTTTCTTTTATGAACTTACATAAAATCCATTTGTAGAGAGACAACTTGAAACTGCAGAGTCTAAAGAGCAGAGATGATTTTCTTAGTCTTCTGTGTTCGAGTTGGTGTTAAAAATACTAAAAATGGCATAAAACCAGTTCTTTTGATAAAGAGTTTGTCTTTTGAATTTTGTATTTATACCCCTCTTTAAAAAAAAAAAGTACAAGGCAACAAAGTCTGAATTTTTTGGCATTAAAAGTTGGATGACTTATTTATAATTTTTTCCATTTTTTTCCACTTTAACAAGCTGTTTTTCCTTCCTTTGCTCTCCTCCTAATTCCCTGCTCCAGGTGTGGCACCACCGTCTTTTGTAGCCATTAAGGCAGGAACAACGCTGTACCAACTTACAACAGCAGGGGAAGCTGTTTCCTGGAACTCTGTTTTTGTTCTCATGATTCTAGCCATCCTCTCCATCCTACCAGCTGTCTTCCAGAAGAAACTGAAACAGAAGTTTGAATAAGGATCAAACTGGACCAGAATTTCCCATACTTCATCTCAGGATCAGCACTTCTGATATTTGTATATTTGCTTTTCTATTGGATCTTAAGCAATTTAAGGGGAGGCTTGTAATTGATAAGAATGTCTCTAAATGAACACATGGCCTAAAATACAAGGAACTGTGTTCAGAAATGTACTGCATATAGTTTTGTAACCAAACCATCAGTGTTTTACTTTAGGAGGGTGTGTGGGGGGCCCCTCAGGATGAGGGAAGTGAAAACACAGATGTAACACTTTGCTCTGATTATCTGCAGAGCAAAAATTGTAATGTAGACATAAACTACAGATAATGCTTTCTAAAACTTGCAGAAAAAAACCCTTAATTATTGAGTCCAATTTTGTGACATTCTCTGTAGGTTTGCATGTGATCTGGTCTGAGTACATTTCTCATCAACAATTTTTTTTTTTGCCTTTTGAAATTCCAAAATAATAGCATAATATAATAACGGTGCTCACTCAGAAACAAGGGTTTTTTGCAGTACTTTAAGTACAATGATATTCTCATCCTGATTGTTTACTTCTATTTATTAGTGCTGTGTGAATTGAAATACTTGAACGTACATTTGCTTTACTAACTGGATTAACAAAGGCGAAGTGTCACATCATTCCCTCTCATCCTCTGTAAAGTTTTATTCTGGAAGAGGATATAGGAAGGGAGAGAGCAGGTTAGAATTTTTATTGTGGCTGGCTGATGATTTTGAAGCTCTAATTTTAATTTTTTAATGTTAATTATTTTGCCAATATTTCACTTGCATAGATTTATCCTGCCGACTTAAGAAAATGATCGTATGATTATATAGAAAACTCTCAGTTCTCAAGTGATTTAAAAAATGTGTAACTTCTAGCAGTGTAATATTACCTTTTCTCAAGCAATATGTAAAGAGTATAAAATTTTCCATTGCAGCTCGATTAGCTAGAAATGTCAGGTACATAAATTGGTGCAGTTCTTATTAAAGAGCTGATTCCAAATAATGTTTAAAGCATCACGTAATAGAAGGCTCATGCGTCAGTGTATATAAATTGAAAGGATGATTCCATTGTCTGGTAAGTCAGTGACTGGCAATGGGCAACCAGCTATGATTCACCTTTAAGTAAAAGTATATTTATTCACTCAATAAGGTATATGATACCTCCCCTTGTGTGCTTATGTTGTAGTTTATTGTATTGTCAGTGGAATCCCATAAAATGAGGCCCTGATCAGCAAGGGACTGGGGTACGCATTTAAGTTTTATCCCACTGAAACCAGTGCTGCTTATATGCTTTAAGTTGGTGCCCCTGAAGTATCTTGCTGAAATGGGAGTTGACACATTAGCATATGCTCCAATTCAAGGGTTTATTTGTCTGTGTCCTCATGTTAACTCATCATATGATAGATCATTTGAGATGTAAGAGAACAGTTCCATAGATGTGATAATGTGAAGGTACTGGTACCTTTAAAGAGTTTTGTTCTTTTTGTAATATAATGTTAATTGACTCCTTCATTTCATCACAGTATTACATGTAAATATATAGCAAATATTATTGATATGTGATTTGTCTTTTATTTAAATCTGGGCTGCACAGTCTGGTATTTTTTACATAGGTATATAAAGGAATTCATATCACTTCTGTTTGCAAGTTTATTCTAAGATCATTTAGCTTCAGCAATTGTTTTGTTATTTAGAATTTACTCTAAAAGTGTACTTTATTGGCATTTAAAACTGAACAGTGATTATTTTTATTGCTGCAGTTCTAATCTCAGACGTCATTACCCAGGGGATATATTCTATAGTAAACTTGAGTATGAATTCAGCTGTTGTGAGCAAGTGTCCCCTAGACTATTGAGTGTGAAGTCACTGTAGATTTACAGCCTACTTTTCTGCATAGTTAATTTTTCATGCAAATGAACTCTTAGAATAAATTACCTACTACTTATTGTCCAGTGGCTTTTCTCAAAATTTGTCTCAATTTCTGGTCAATAACAGATGCTGTTGTAGAATCCCTTCTATGCTGTATAAAGCCAATGTATTGGTGGAATCTTGACACTAAAGAAGGAACTGAACTATGTTTCAATTTAATGTGAATCATGCTATCACTTGACATTTTCACTGCATTATATTTCACTGTGTAGGTGGGATCAGGCTATGTTACTGAAAAACCTGTTGTGTTTCAGTCATAGGCTGGGTTCCCATCACAGTGGCTAAAAGCCTTAAGACCTTAAAAAGGTTGAAAATATGGTTCTTTCCATTTGCAAAACCTTAGCGTTTTTTTAACCTGTCCCTTCTGTGTTTATCTTCAGCTGCCAATGGCCTCAGGCAGTTTTCTACCCTATGAGGACGACTTCTGAGGGTTGTGAAGAGTAAGGAAGGCCTTACTCTTGAAGAAGGCAAAAAAGCACTGTGCTGTGGAATACTGTACTAGCCTGCTCTTTCCTTTAGGGAATCCGGCAAATGATCCAAGAGATAGCCATAACATTTTGACAGGAAAACAGTGTCTACCATGAAACAAACTGGGAAATCAGGAAGATGTAGCCTTGTTTCTTAATTGCAAGGAATTTTGAGCTGGTAGGTGACCTGTTTATCTCTTGGAATTTTTTGTGATACCTGCATGACATCATTACTAAATGTCTCTTGCCGTTTGATAATAAAGCTATTATATAAAACATGAAACATTGTATTTTTGAGTACAATGAAGCGTGCTAGACTTCCCACTAAGCTTAATTTTTTATTAACCTGTTTAAAAAGGGATGAGTTGTTCTTAAATGGTATTTTTAATGACTGATTAAAAATTAAACTGAGCTGATTACATCGGTAGATGAGATTCATTCTGTTTCTACCTTTATTTCAGAACACCTAGGTAAACTTGACTTCCTTTTCCATCTGTAATTAATTTCTTATATACAACAGTAATTTTGAAAAGCTTTTATATTTTGCACTGGAAGGCAATTGGGTCTAACTTGTATCTCCTCAAATAGAACCATTTGCATAATTTGCTCTTTTGTTTTGCATGAAGTCCTGATGGAAGGCTCACGTGCTAAAGTTGTTACTATAGCTTCATTCACCTGCCCTTAATGTTCTCTTATGTCCAGTTTATGGAATTCTTTTTTTTGCCTTGTATAGAAAACCGATGTTGAAAGCTTGCTGAACGGTTAAGACAAAAAGTAAAAATTAAAAAATGACAAGTCTCTCTTTAAAATTTTAGTGACCTATACTATTCTGCAAAGTCAAAACATGGTTTTTGTTGTCAGGTAACTTTGAAGATTTTTGTGTTGTTCCTGAGAATATTCATCATGTATAGTTTGTGATAACTGTGCTGGCTTTGGCTGGCATAGAGTTAATTTTCTTCATAGTAGCTAGTATGGGGCTATGTTCTGGATTTGTGCTGAAAATAGTGTTGATTACATAGGGATGTTCTAGTTATTGCTGAGCATTGCTTACATAGAGTCAAGGCCTTTTCTGCTCCTCACCCCACCCCACCAGTGAGCAGGCTGGGGGTGCACAAGAAGCTGGGAGGGGACACAGCTGGGACAGCTGACCCCAACTGACCAAAGGGAATATCGCACCAACTGAGACTCCCTGATTCCCATCCATAAGCTGATTCGTCAACTGGATAGCCAAGCAGCGATCAGCAAGACTCGCTCACCCTTTAACAGTCCCATATGGCCAGTGCGAAAGTCTAATTGAGAGTGGAGACTAACAGCAGACTGCCATGGCCTGAACAAAGTCATGCCGCTGCTGTGCTGGACATGCTAGAACTTCAATATGAACTGGAGTCAAAGGCAGCCAAGTGGTATGCCACAACCGATACAGCTAATGCGTTCTTCTCAATCCCTTTGGCCAGTTATTGACTCTATCCCAGACAAAACCAGCACAATAACCTAGTTTTACGATAGTAACTAAAACGCAGTGTGGATTGCTCTGCTTTGCATTAGAACTGAAGTATGCTGCCTGCCTCATACCATGCAGTTTACTCTGGATTACACTGAACCACCAGCAGAATTGACTCAACCAGGTAGCTGATCAAGGACTGAAGCACCCAGCAGCTATTGCAGGTACATTTTTACAAATGCAAGGACTAACTGAAATAGATGCCTTTGTGAGAGCTGTGGCTACAGGAATGAAATTCATACCTCTAGTGTTTTGCACTAGAAATACATTAAAAAGGAACGAAACTGTTTCTTAGTCACGTATTTTTTCTTTCTTTCATTCTTGTAAGTAATAACAGTGGAGTAATAACTCTGGGAATTGTGGGAGCTAAAGCACTAAGAATTATACCTTCTAGTCAAATTCTTCCATTCAATGTGAAGTTCGGCACAGTGAATAAATCGTGTCCCAGAAGTGCCATGTGAGTGCCTGTCTGTTCCTTAGCACCCGCTACAGAGCCAGTGCCAGAAAGGGGAAGTCTAACTATCCCTCAAATACATAATGAACTAGTTTTCATAATGTGGGACAATCTCTTTTGCAAGATTACAAAATAGGGGAATTTTTTTTTTCCCCAGGAGGCTGAAAAGAATACAGGTCAAATTATAGAAAGCTTTCCTTCTGTCATAAATAGTGTGAGATTTGTGAACCATATATTTTAGTGTGACAGTATTAAGAAGGAAATGAAAGAAGTTTTGACAGGAGAGCAGGATCTAGAGTGAGCTTTTCAAATTTCCCTCAATGAGAAGTTAGTTATTCTGATTATTTTTATGACCAATTGATGTCTTGCAATGACACACATTCTAACTCTCAGCTGGTGGCTTTATAGCTCCAGGTCACCCAAACTGAAATAAGTTATGGCCTTTTAATAATGGCAATTAATATGAATAACAGCAAGATATGTTTACTAACATACCATGACTCCCCTTCCTCTTCTTAAAAATATTCCACCTAGTGTAATAATTGTTTCATTATTTTATAGTACACAAGGAAGAATCTGGGTCTGGATTATGAGAGCTAAGATCAGTGACTGGTGTATAGCTATGTGAGAGGCCTCATGAAAGCTCCTTTCTGTAGATAATCTTCAAAACACAGAGAATTCTGCTTCTGCACATCTCTAGCACTTCAATGATCTCTTCCTAGCCTTAAAAGATTAGTAGACACAAGGTTAATAGGCTCTGGAGAGGAGAATGTGCCATAGTGGCAAATAGCTTTTGAAATTCTGCATCAGAATCGAGATCTAATGTTATGGTCATAACTCCTGATTTTTCTTTCACCACCTAGCCCTTGAGCAGTTGTATCTAATAATCTGGAATTTGCAATATTTACTGTACTTGGAAGAGTTCCATGCCATGAAAAAATGTTTTGAGCAGATCACTAAATCATTCTTATATTTGACTATTTGTTCTGTGTTAAAATGGATCTATTTACTAATATAGCTTCATGATTCTCTGGCTAAACAGTCATAGTTTCCACAGATTTCACAATTCCACAGATTCTTTCAACATCATAAAAAATACTTTCAAGAATTCATAATGTAGTTTAGAGTGTTGTTGCCTTACTCAAAGACATCTAAGCAATTTGGAAAGTTTACTGACAAAATTGCTGTATTTTGGGTGTTTTCTGTGATGGGAACATTGCTTAAGAAGACTGACAGATTAAAGCTACTGGCCTTTGAATTAGACGTCACAGATATTGCTTGTGGTCACTAGGCAAAAGTATTTCAGAAATGAAATAATAGGGGGGGAAAAAGATACAATGGAAAAGAGACAGTCATTGGCAAAATGGGAGGAGAAAGTTCGAGCTGTTTGGGTGCATGTACTGGATGCCTAGATTTAACAGAGGCTAGGCTGTAAGCTGCATGGGAAAGCAGAGAATTTATCTGACAAAATATGAATGAGCTTTTCACAGCAAAAATTGTGGTGACTTTTATCTTTATTGATTAACCTGTTGATTCTGGCTCATGCAGTTCCTCCCTTCTTGTTCCTTTCTTGTAGCAATTCAAAGCAAATCTGAATTTCTTAGTCTGAGACTCTCCTTTTAAAAAAGCATTTCTTGTCCCTTAATCTGTTGCACAGCAAGGCCTGTGTGCCTTTAAATATTGCTGCTCAACAGTATTTCTGGTAATCCTCTGCTTACTTACTGGCCCATCTAACTTTATTTGCTAAATCTTCTAAATGCATGGTTATTGCTGGAACAGTTAAAGTGGAAGTAAGAACAATGTTTTATTTCCCCATTTTACTCTTTATTTGACAAAAAAACCCCTGCCAATATCTGTGCTGTTTCCCTAGACTTTCTTGCAAGTCCTTCTGAGACCCTCAGGTTATGACTTTTGTTTATAAGGGTTAAACTACAGTTCAGGCGGCTTGCTCAAAAGAAGTTTACCACATGCTGAATACATTGTCCCTTGCCACATTGAAAGCAGACCAAGAAGCAAAATGTGCAAGAAAATGGCTAGAGAACATAGCAGAATAAGAGCAACCAGATTTAGCTAGTTCTGTTTTCTGTTGCTGCCTTCTGCAAACCGCCAGGCAGGCTCAACATTATCTAAATGTACGTGCTTACTCTGGAGTTAACTTGAGACTTTCACTCTAATACTGCTCCTAATTATCCTGCTGTCTTTACTGAAATCTCTCCCTCAGGTTCACTAGTGGTTTAAAATTGAACTGTCGGAATTGTCAGTCAAATCTAAGCAATACTTTCATTCACTAATAACCCATTCTGTGCCCCATACAGTCCTAATCAAGTGAATACTAATAGCACCAGTGCTTCTTACAGTTTTTCCTATTTCCCAGAAGGATGAAAAAGCTCTCCACAATTCACTGGGCAAAATGGTGTAAAAGCTTAGTTGTTGTACTGCAAAAGGCTGTAGACCATTGACAGTGGAGTCTTACATGTGCTGCTGTCTCTAGTGCCTGCAAAGAACTCAGTATGTCTTGGCAATGTAAACTCAAATATGTTTTACATGCTTGATAGCATGTTAAGTTAGATTGGTGTCTGATTAATTCAGCATTATGGATGCAACCTTAACTGCTTGGGCAGTCCTAGATAATAATCCTAAAAGACTGAAAAATTTTAATTTCTTCTCTTATCAGCCCTACAAGATAGGGAAGAATTTTGATGTGAAAGCCACAAATAGAGAACTGAGTGAGGAGAGGAAGGGGAACTGCTTACAGACCCTAATTTTAGTCTAGCGGGGCTATCCCACGTCCCTCTATGGTCAGTGGAAAGAAGTGCTCTCAACTCAGAGCATGGGTACGTGTTACTAGTCCCTCAGGAACTTGGTTTGAGTCATTCTTGTTCTTCCCCTCTTCCCCAGGGGTTGTTTTCCTTTCCATGCTGGGCCAGAAGCGGGGTGGATTTCACCCAGCTGTGCAAGCCCAACTGTTAATAGTTGTCTGTGACGTTAATTCAAATAGAAAAAAAAACCCCAATCCTAAAACCAAACAATCTCAAAAGCATTTCCCCTGCACCTACCCTATCTCCCCTATGACCCGGGCCAGTTTCAGGGCATGGCTGCTCCACAAAGCTGTGGCGTCACAACCACCATTGGAGCAGCAGCCTTCAGGGAGCAGGGATGAGAAGCTGTAGGTGACAGGGGAAGATTTAAGTCCAGATGTGCTGTCAAAGCGCCACCAACAGTAAACCGTGCTTTGAGCGAGTAGCCCCTGGCAGAGCCTCCTTGTCCCCTCTAACTGCAGAGGGGGGCAGAGCCTCTCCCTGGCTGGGGAGAGCCTCTGAGGGGAACCCCTCAGCCATCGACCCC
>NW_009230685.1:0-214 GCF_000690835.1 Fulmarus glacialis
CTCGGGGGAGCTACTGGGTCCGGTGGCGGCACCGGCACAAAGTTCCCGGTGGCGTTGGGGAGCGGGAGCGGCGTCTGCCGCGTCTTCAGCCGGCGGGGACCGACGTGCAGGAGCTCCTGCCCCAGCCGGGAGGGCCCGTGCCCCCTGGGGGGGAGGGGAGGGGGGGGTCTGATGGGCACCCAGGGACCGCGTCTGGATCCCGGGAGGGGCACCG
>NW_009230686.1:0-5281 GCF_000690835.1 Fulmarus glacialis
CATTCAAGGTCAGGTTGGATGGGGCATCTGACCTGAGCCACCCGATATAGTTGAAGATGTCCCTGCCTATGGCAGGGGGGGTGGACTAGAAGACCTTTAAAGGTCCCTTCCAATCCAAAGTGCTCACCCAACACTTATGGACACCAGTACAGTACAGACGTCAAACTTCAATGCCCTCGTGTTTAGTTCAGCAAAGGCATGTTTAGATAATGAGAAAAGCTGAAAGTGCTGATGCTGTGGCTGTTCAGGGCATTATCTCTATTTAGCAAATTCTTCAAATGTGTGCCTATATTCATTTGAAGTCAGTGGCATGTAGGCATATGCTTAACTGTACTTGAGGACTTCCCAGTGCCTGGCCCAAATCTGTAGGAGGAGACCAACCTACCAGTGGCAGAAGTTGGTTACCTGCCCGTCTTACTGAGCCAGCTGATTCATTAGTACTGACAGAGCTTAGGGAAGACTTGCTCTTCTGTTGGTACACCATACATTAAGATAACCAGCTGTGATTATAAACTGACTTATCTGGTTTTAAAAAAAACAAACCTACAAACTCTTTTCAGTCTTTAATCAAATATTATTTTGCTGATGCTGACAGAAATGAGGCAGGCATGCTATGAATACACTTACCCTCTTTTAAATTTGTCTGTGATAATGAAAACTCTCATCTTTCGCCATTGACACAAAGAGCAGACGTGCTTTTTGCCTGCAGACTTGCTGAGTTGACAGTCTCTGTCATTCAGTCACTATCAGCCCATCATCTGGTCATATTTTTATTCTGCTGGCAAATCTGCACCATCTATAGTTGATGGAGGAAGTCCAGTTTGTGTTTCTACTGACACTTCATCTTCCTGTGATATATTTACATTTATAATCATTGGTTTGTAATTTCTTGTATTCTGCTTAACGTGCATGGCAAGGGGACGTGCACGCATGGCGTTGGGATATTAGCCTTTGCAAGCACACGGGTACTGGAACTTCAAAATAAATGCCTGCTTATTGGTGGGTTTACATATACGGAAATCTTAAAAATGATAAATTTTCTAGGATTATTTTTTGTCATTGCATACACGGGTAAAGACTTACGTTCTAATATATTTTAAACACAGGGCAAGATCTTTGCAGCTCACCTCTCCTGGCGCAGGAGTCTCCTGTGGCCGGAGAGGGGAGCAGGGGCAGGAAGGGATCCAGCTTACTTTTAGTGATTTCAGCTGAAGGGGGAAAAAGGATGAGTCATCCATCAGCTTATTGTAAGACAGTGTAGACAGCTGTAAATATATCCTGTCTGGAGATTTGATTCCAGTAATCAGCACAAAATAACCGTTGACTGGGTAACTCTGAGCCTGTCTCGCTGAAAAAAAGCTGGGGGGGAAGGAAGGGATTAATGGTACCGAAATAGCAAAGGGTAATAGTCCTTCTTGTGTAGGCTGTGTGTGTGTTCCTGTGGTGTGTGTTGCCTTCACAAACTACATGGGAACAATTAACTTGTAGACTGTTGCTCTGGGCTAGTATCTTAATATGTCTTTCTTTTAAAAAAATAGTAATAATAAAAATCTAAACATGAGGGTACAGCAGTTTCTGTGCCTGGGGCTGAACTTGTGGCGTGGGGAATGGGTTTCTCATAGTACATTTCTTAATTGTAGACAACTTGGGTTGAAATCTTGAATTTAGCTTGCAGAAATGTTTGAGAAGGATGTGGCCAAAGTAGGATGTGTATTTCATTTTTATGAGCATGGCTTTTGTATTTCTGTGGTTAAAGGCTTACGAATTACATGTCGCCATTTGAACTTTGAAATAAGTGGAAGTGTGTGAAATGAACCAGTTTCCCCTGTGTACCTTGCATTTGTTTATTTGGAGTGCTTAAATCTACCAAGGTGTTAAAGCAATATAGCTGCTTCCAAAGGCAGATTAGAAACGTGGCCAAAAGTGAGGAATAGCATGAAGGTCTGACATTGTTTTCTGTCTACCTGCACAACAGCCATACAGACAACAAATATCCAGGACAGACTGAATGAGGAATAGATTGTACTCTCTCAGTGTAGCTATGGCCAGCTGCAGCTTTCCTTCAGGAATACTATTTTAGCAGTGTGAGTGTTTATTAAAGTGCCTTTTTCTTTCTGAAGCTACTAGCGTGGTTAGGATCACTCCATAATAACCCTGTCCAAAACAGCAGTTACAATTGATATGTTTTCTTTTATCCAGTATTATGAATTTCATAATCTGTTAAATATGTGCACAGAGTAAATTAGGGATTTTGCATTCATTTGAAAAAGGCTAATTTGTAATGCCTCATGCAGATCAACTCTTTAGCAAAAAGCCCCAGGGAGCATACATATACTTTGTTCATGCCTTTATCAAATGGATCTGTAGGTTGGAAGTTTTCACAGTACAGAACAGAAGAAGCAGGTTACTTCTCTGCTTGGCATATGGAAATGAGATTTAAGAAATCATTCAAACAGTGATGTCTAGATTTGCTGCTTTGAAATGGAAATTGGTTGCAAAACAAAGATGATGTTTTTACATGGGTCGCTGGTAGTCTTGCTAGTGCTGCTACAGGAGGCAGGAATGAAGTGTAAGGTATTAAAATAACGAAACCACCAAATCCTCTTTTTTCCTTTCAACCTAGCTGTATGTAGTCCATGTTCAAAGAGTTGTTGCTTCTGTCAAAAACTTCTCAAATTAACATAAAGTCTATAATTCTGCTAAACAAATGTTTAAAATGTTCACATCAAATGTACGCACAGTAGGATCAACACACGCGGCTCTGGAAGTGGGTAGCCTGAAAATCCTGCCTGGCTTGTGGCTCCCAAGGCTCCCGTACTTTCACCAGCCCCTGAATTCAGCGTGCAAGTGCTGACAGTCCTGGGCCCCAGGTGCTGCCTGTGGTTCAAGACAAGCAGAAACTGAGGTCCTAGACTGGGGTTTTAAGATGCTTAATGTCCTGGAAATAATTAGTCTCTCTGTGGGAGCATATATGAGTTAATCAGTGTTACTATGGGTTTTTTCCTCCTTGTTTTCCTCCAAGTTTTTGGAACCTAATATTATAAAATGTAAATTTTTAGGTATTGTAGTGTGTGCGTTCCTCCTTGAAGCAGGAGCCGGTCTGAAGCGGCCCTGCTGTCCGTGCTGTTGCTGGGGACAAAGTACAGGTGACTGCAGCCAACACAACGCTGCTGTTAAAGAACAGGACTCAAACTGGCCAGAGCATCAGTCCTCTCTCATACATAAAATACAATAATGAAAAGTTTCCTTTTCTGACTCATGACTGAGTATGTTCATGCATTAAAAATTTAAAAGGAAGAGAGGAGGGTGGTGATTGTGTGTGGCCTGAAGAAAGAGATTCACCAGTTTAATATTGAGGGATGTGCGTTAACTGCTGAATCATCCTCTTGGGGATCCTTTGAACTTTAATGTAGCTGAAAAGAAGTGAACATAGCTTTTCTGTGCAGTATAGCATAAATATGGTATCTTTCTCTAAGGGCTTAGTATTTAACAGGACTCTTGTTATTTGCTTTTAAAAATTTATTTAGAAGTGTATAAATAAGCAGCACCTACCGGTTAATTGTTGGAATTAGCATGTGAAAAATGCGTGCTCTTTCCCAAGGGAACTCTGGACGAGCACTTTGAAGTTTATTCTTTGTGCAGCTACCTAATTTTTTTTGGATGACTTGCAAGGCTGCCAGCTTCTCTGCTGATTCAGAACAAGCTGATAGTGTTCTCACTTTCTGCTGCAGAGATGTCTGTGTCTTTGGTGACTGGCCTGAATGAATTAATGCAATGTTCATGGGGCGGAGCCCGTGAAGCCAGTGCGGAGTAATTTTTAGAGAGCCGTGGTCTCTCTTTTCATGTAAAATCAAACAAACAAAATAGAAGTGTATTTCGTATACTTGTAATTAGGTCATTTCAATGGGGTGTGTGGTGAGCATTGCTGCTAAGAAAGGTTATAACCAGGTGGAGATTAAGAGCTTAGTATTTCTGTGTGTTTTCCAGTAATTCGTACATCAACTGGAGCTGTCAGTGTAATAGGTGGTGTCGTGGCGTGTGCTTCCTATGGCTGTTGATAGAATCAGTATTCTTGTATCAAGGTCTTGTTTTATTTTGGAAAAAGCTTTGACTTGAATGGTATTAAGTTTATTGAAGATAATGGAGAATATGCAAAAAGTTATTGTAAACAATTGTATGCAATTTGAAACATTCAATTCTTCTGTATTCTTATTTCTTTTTCTGGGCTGAGATGACTGTTCTCCTGTATGTGGTCTATTTATTGTTTTAAAAAACTGGGTATGAGTTGCAGTCAAAAGCACAGCAAAATTTGTGTGGTTTTGATTCCTCGTGGTGTAATGTGGCAGGTAATCCTGCTCTCGCTGGTGTCAGTAGGATTTGCAGTAAGTGCTGTGGACTTGTTTGAAAGCTGCTTCCATTAGTTATTTCACCGGCTCTGGGCCCGGCATCTCCTCTTCCTTGAGGGCACATTGCCCTTTTTCTTAATGTTTCCAGCCCCTCAGTTTCAGCTGATTTGTTGTAGCTCTGTGTATTTGGAGTAGTGGGTATATTCTATCTCTCTAGGTGTGTTGCTGTAACTGTGGGTAACTTTGTTTCTTCTGATAACAAAGGAAACAAGTTGAAATTGTATCACCTTGCAACTTAAAAAAAGAGAAATTATCAGATTAGGATTTACAGGATGTTTTTTGAAACATATTTCTTTCAGCTTTTTTTCTCCTTTATTAAAAACCAATTTATCACCATAAGATTTTTATTGATAACTTTGCATTTAATTGTTGTAGGTCTTGAAATTTATGTTTAGACAGCTTGCATTAAAATGTCTAGTGTTTAATTTGATTTCAGTGTGCAATTGTGTGCATGTAATGTAGGTGGTACATATTTAGTATTGTATTTGGATGTTTAGTATTGCAAAATAACATTTGCTTCAACAGTAGAGCTATGCCCTACAAAATGCTTTTGTATAGATACAGAGTGATAGAGGCTTTGCTAAATTTGTGTTCTGCTTTTTTTCTGTTAAAATGCAGCCCTTAACATTGTATCAACATAGTCTGGTAATGATTCAGGATACTTTTGCAGCAAGTTTGAGGAAAGAAATAAAGACAGGGAAATACAACAGATGAAGCAGCAGGTGCAGTCTGTGCAGAGAAGACGTGCTGGTTTCCAGGGAGAGTGGTGATCCTGGAGATTGGTCCATCCCTGGCTAGTCGTGATCCAAGACGGTGAAAGCCCATTGGCATATGGTTGCAGATTATCAGATTTTTTTCTTAAAATCCTGGGAAAG
>NW_009230686.1:5312-26979 GCF_000690835.1 Fulmarus glacialis
AATCCAGGGCACATGTGTATCTGTGGATAATGGTCCTCAGGAAGATAGTCTCAGAGAATAAATCTGTTTTTTATGAAGGAGCACCTGTTGCTTTTCATGGAAGTGATAAGCCTGGAGCAGCTGCTGGTTAGGACTAGTGGTATCAGCTCTCGGGCCCCGCTGTTTAAGACCCGGCGTGTGGACTCACTGGTCTGCTTAATGATAAACACAAGCAGTACTTGGACTGTGAGGACTGACAAATGGAAAGTTACACAAGGCTCCTTGTTGCAGCTCGGCATAAGTTTCTTTGCCCACTTCAAGAGGCAACATTAGTCATCTGAAGCATTAGATGCCATGGGTCCGTGCTCGCTTTTCTTTGGCGCTGCAGGGTGCAGCAGCTCTCCCACACTGCCCTCGACACTGCCTACTTCTGTGTTTCCCTTCCAGCCTCTCTAGAGGACAATAAGCCCCACAGTGTTTTAAAGTGAATAAATGTGTATATTTCCGTTTCTTGAATCTAACTTTAAAAATGTCACAGCATAGAAAATTGCCAAATTGTGAAAGGCTTCATGTGCTGCTTCTCTTGTGGGCTGAACTGGCACTGGCAGGAAGACAGGACTTCAGGAGGTCCTGATTTAACAGGGGCTTGGAAGCCTGGTGGCACTGATAAGCCCTTTAAAACCTATTTTTAGACTAGAAGTACTGAGGAAAGACTGGCACTGTAGTCTTTTGGGATCAGTCTTTTCACATCTTTCTCTTTATGCCAGCCCAAGGCAGTTTGCAGAATGATTGCATAAAATGAGGAAAAAAACAAACTCACAACGTTTTAAGCTTTTATAAAATCTAATAAAAGCACAGAGTTTTTTCTGTGTAATCATGGGGAGCATGCTTCTGAAACGAGTCATGTTTTTTCCTGTATCTTTTTTCCCTCCCCTTAAAGTGCCTGAAGACGACGTTCTGAAGATGCAATTATCCTTACAAGGGTTGTGCAACTCCTTGTTAATGTCATTTGTATAAACTCATGTGGCTGCTATCTTTCGGTTATTTTATTTTAAAGAATTGAACTGATAAGTCCCAGGTGGATCCACCAGCCAGGATCAATCCTGGTCAGCTACTCGTGGTCACTGCTCCTTAGCAAAATACAATGGGGGAAAGAGGCAGCGGGTCATAACGTCTCTGCTGCCACAGTTTGCCTGGGTTTCTGTTCTTATAACCGCAGCAACATGGTCTGTCTCTCTTCCATTCCTATACCTGTGCAGAGGTCTAAAATTGTGTGGCTTATGTTAGCAGACACGTGTATTTATAAGCAGAAAATCAGAGGATATTACTTCATAATTGACCACTGCCTTTTTTTATGTGCCTTTTGAAGAAAATTCCATATACATACGTATATATGCAAATGTACACATAGAGTATATATGTGTGTGTATGCATACATATGCACACCCTCTCAGTATGGATATCGTAAAACTTTAGTTGAGGCACAGGATGAGCAGAGATATCCCGCAGTGCCTGCAGAAGAGACACTTTATTCTTGGAAAAGTCTTCCCAGCCCTGGTGTAGCTTGCAAGGAAGCAGTTCTTATCAGTAAAAGAGCTGTGGCTTTCTCTGTCATCTAAAGATCACAAAGCATGTCATAGTCATGTGAAAGAAGAGATTAAAAATCCCTTTCCCCTCCTCCTTCTCTCCCCGCTATCTCTACTTCTCTTTTTTTGTCTGTTTTGGTGTGTGTCTGTGTAACCAAGAGCTATTTAAAACTTTTGAAGGGCGGGGAAGTTTGGGGTTTTTAATCAGTCAGGATACTCCTTTAATGTATTAGAAATCACCTTTTTTTATCTATATTTATCGCAGTGTTTCTTGGAAGCTGGGAGGAGGAAAAGACAAGAGGAACAGGAGTTGCTTGATAGATGTTTACAGCCTATAGTACACAACTAGCTCTTGAAATGACCAGACATTCATTCATGCTTCAACTTCTTTCTGTTTAAAATGCAAAAGACAATTTTAAAAATTCTTTTTGTTACGGCTTTTGTTGTTGTTGTTAAGGTATCGTTTGTCAAGGTCAAGCAAGCGTGGTAAATCCATTGGCAGAGGCTTGTACTGGACTGCTGTGCAGTGCCTGCAGCACGCTTAGCCCTGGGCCCAGGCGAGGCGCTTGGCCAGCCCGGAGAAGTTGATAAATCTTGATAACGCAGTGGACAGTGGGTCAACTTTCTGTGTTTGTCAAGGCATTGAATATGTTTATGGCAGAAAATGTAATTATAGTATTTTTAGGCATGCAATACAAGCTGCCAGTTGTACTAATGTTCTTATTATGATGCATTTACTCGTTTTGGGGTTTATTTGCAAACTGTGCTAGGTTGCACAGCCGTGTAAATTGGGCTTTCAGGGTGCAATTTAAAATTGATGCATGTCTAAATTCCCTATATTGCTCTGAAAATGGGGTGATTGACAATCTGTTCATTGATTTGGTTAGCAAGCGTCAGGCACCATAAATAAAACTGTGTAAATGCTATTTAGATAGCTGAGGAATACATAGCAGTTCCAGAAATAAATACACTTCACTCTTATTTGCAAATGTTAGATTTCTTTTGGTTATGTTTCATGTGATGACCTTCTGACATGCAGATGTTGTATGGCTCAGAGAAGGATCGTTTATTGATCCAATATTTAAAGAAGGTTGTGACTGTTCCGCTGCAAAAACGGGGATCAGCGTTCAAAAAAAACCAGAGCAGCGTGTGGCTTTCCTGCAGAGATCACGGCGGTGTTTTCTTCCACGTTGGAACACGTCAGTGACATCGACTCGGAAGGCTCCTCTTTTTGTAAAACATGAGCTGAAAGCTGTTGCCTGCCCAGGTCTATCCCAAAGGATGGGTTGTGTCCTAGCAGAGCTAAGTGCTGTAGACTCTGGAATAATCTCTACCACTGATGTGTCTTGAGGTGAAGAGTGTTTTCTGTGGGAGTTTTCTTTCGTCCAAGATCAGTTATTACTCTGAAGCATAAGCAGAAGGTATCTAAGTACTGTTAGAAATAAATACAGTTTCTTCAGTCTAGGTTAGATGGAAATCCTTGTGTGGAGGTTTTCCATTATTCCTCCTTTCAGACGTTCTGGTGAACCGCAGTGTTTCTGTAACTTGAGATATAATGTATTTGTTAGTTTTTCCAAGATAAAACATTTATCACGGTATCATTAGCCCCAGTGATTGAAACAATACACTTGGGAATGTTCATAGATGGATAATTGTAAGCGATGCTCTGATTATATCAACAAAAAATAAAATAAGATTCACAGTTCAGAAAATGGAGTACCCATTACACAGTATGCAGTCTTTCAGGAGCAATCTGTGTGTCTCGTGCTGCCCAGTATGAGAACACTGGGCCTTGACAGAGAGGACATCTCTTGCTGGACAGAGCAAGGTAAGCTGGTGGATGCATCTCCTGAGCCTGAGAAGTGATAGGAAGATGAGGTCACGTTCCAAAGACCTTTTTTTAGAGCATTTTGGATGTTTGCTTGCAGAGGGTAAGCCTTTGTCAGTAGGTGTCGACTGTCATGAAATGCAGTGGCGTTCTTCCGCTGACTTCAATGGCAGCAGATCAATCCCCGTCATGTTCATAACAACTGAAGCTCCGTTTTCTACCTCACTTCCTGGTCTGGCAGCATCTGGTGAGCATCTGTGTGCTTTGGGTTGGAGCCACAACAATGAGGCTTTTGTTGCATTGAGTATTTTGGGAGAGGAGGGGGCTGTGTGGAAGTTAGGTTTGGGTTAGCATGTTTCCTGTCACCCTTTGATTGATCTTGCTGATGCAGTGATATGTTGCCTGGTAAGGAAAACGTGAGCAACTTTTTCACAATGGAAATTAAATTGCGTAGAGAAAATAATTCTCTGGAGCTGTTTGTGGTCTCCTTAATGAGTGGGAGTTGGGGTTTGGGCAAACTATAGAAATAGGGCTGATGAAGTGGAACTCTTCCTGCCTCTCATCTCTGGTAGCTTTTGAGTCAACTATTGGTTTTTGCATTCAGTTATCTCATTTGGTCTCCTACTGCAGCCAGGTTTGGAGACACATGCTGATTAAATTATTTAGTAGTAATAGGTCTGAAGCACTCACATATAAATTTACAAGAATAATAAAGAAGTCAAATGCTATTCCAGGTGGGAGATAATATGTTGAGTAGATGATTCATAATAACATGAGCTCTTAAAACTTTCTCAGAATTGGGGGAGGGGAAGTAGTTAGACAAACTCTAAATGTCAAGTTTATTGCTTGTTGTTGTTAATATTTATATATTATTGATTGTAATGTACCCCATAACTGTGCTATGCAGCCAAGTTCTTTTTTTCCAGTTAAACAAAAGGGTTTAGTGTCTGTAGGTATCAAAAAGCAGGGCATAAAAGCAAACCATTAAAAGTCCGTGTTTGTGTTTGCTCTCGGCCTGTTCCTTATTACAGAGATGGCCCAAAGCTGTGATGGTACCAGTTTGGGGGAGCGGGTTAGGTGGTTCTTTTTGTTGTTGTTTTTTCCAGGTCTTATAGTGGAAATGTCTTATGACTGAGAGCGGGGACTTCTGTCACTGGATTGCCAGAGGGCCTTTCTGCGGTCACGCTGCCGTCCCCATCCTCCCTCAGTGTCCCTGCACGTGATACGGGAGTGGGCACAGTCCGTGCCCACCTGATCTCCTCCTAGTCCAGTGCTTAGTTACAGATTTCCTTTTTCATGCATGTCGAAACTTACTCTACCTTAACTCAGCTTTTAAGCAGTCAATAAGATTTCTACATTGAAATGTTTTTAACAAAGTCAGAACAGACAAATATTGGTTTTATGGTGAAGGCTTTGCAAATTCTACCAAAAGCGAAGAAGGTACAATGGATGATAAAACTGCATAATGCGTTTATTCCCTGTTTACTGAATGTTAACAGCTGTTGTGTTTTTTTTTTTTAAAAAAAGGGAGTGACTGGGCAGCCAGCGGGAGGACTGTTTTGTTTGATCCTGGGGTTGTGCCCCGCCACCACGCGGGACCCCGGGGAGGAAAGGAGTGACGGTTCCTTCCTAGAAAGCAGCCACGTCTGCTCAGCCAAGGGGTGGAAGGCGGCGGGAGACGCAAGCCCCGAGGCGAGCTCAAGCTCCACAGGACTCGGGCAGCTGCTCGGAGGAGCAGGAAGCTGGTACGTGGCCAAGGTCTGTGTCTCCGAGGTAATGGAAGAAGTAGCTTCTCTGTGGACGTGCTAGGGGGAATTTGTTCCAACCCAGAAAACTGCCGAGTTGATTACCAAAAGGCAAGACAGAAAAAAAGGACCTCCAGACCATGGCAGGAGGTTTCTTTACAAACCTTTTAACTTGAATTGTTTTACCTATGGGAGCCAAATTTCTTTATTTAACATTATGTTGTTCTGGTTTGTTCTGATGAAACGAGGCTTTGAGAATGAGTTTTTCTGTGGTGTTTCTGGGGTGCTTACTTTAGGGTAAGGGTTTGGGAAGATTCTTCCCAAAATATTTACGGACTTGCACATCCTTTTCTATGGGTGACTGTACCTATTCTAGTGTACCTGTCCAAGGGTTTTTTCCATTTAGTTTTGAAGTTAATGTTCCTAGTGGAGGGGGAACTTCTGGGTTCTATCTGAAAAGTGCCTGGATGAAGTCCTCATGCTGTTAAGCTCTGGGGGAGTTATCTTGGGACTATAATTTGTCCCCTTGTTTTGTTTTTTTATGAGACTTTTTTCTCTTTCACATCCTGCATATTTTACTGCGTTCTCATACAACCCACTGTGTTGGTAGTGCAAGAGCCTTTTCCTGAGATAAACTGAAGAATTATTTTCCTATAATTTTTTTTTTTCCTAAATAGTAGTGGAAAATAAACTCTCCGTGTGAGCTAATCGTGGATATTACCATTCAGTTTAGAATATGCTATACTGCCTTTCCACTCCTTTTAACATTGCATCACCTGAGACTAGAACAGGCATCCAAGAGAAAACTTGAGATATAAGCAGGAAGAGATGAGGGGGTGGTTGTATTTCTGTAGTTCTTACAGAAAGGATGAGGATATACTGCCTGCTAAGCTATACAATATGTGGCCGTTAAGTTTTATCTAGAGGTAAAGATGACAGCAATGTACCCATAGTTAATTTTACTCCATTTTACAATTTGGCTCCATTACCACTTCTGTGGGACCATGCTAGCACATAGTATTTATCATGTGATAAAAGCAGAGCTTAAAAAAAAAAGAAAAAAGGCTTTAAAAATATTTCACAGTAAGTAACAAAGAAAACTTAGGAATGACTGGTGTTTACGCTTCTGTTCTTATGACTAGTTATTTTTGAGAGAAAAGCTTCTAGTGAGGAACCAGTTAGTATTTTCATTCCTCCAAAAATGGAGGGTTGTTGGTTTTTTTTTTTCAAGCTTGGTTGCCAATATTTGGGCATTAGGTATTACTCAGAGTCTATATGGAACCTATTCTTTCCTTAATCATCCTAAGTCTCCAAGTATTAAGGAACAAGTAATTTTTTTACACTAGAATGCAATTTGAAAAATAATGCTTTTGTAAGTGTCACCAACCTTAGCAGCTTCTTGTTTCATACTTAAACTCTATTTCCATGAATAGAATAACAAGCCAAAGATAAAGGATTAACTCCAAATATTTGAGATCTGCAGAACTCGTGTGTGTATGTGATGAAGCAGTTGGCTTTGGTTCATTTGTGGTGAATATTGCAGAAGATACTGCAAGTCAGGTATTTGACTGAGGTCACACTCGCTAACGTGTTCAAAGCAGAGCTTTGTCATGGGATGTAATGTCTGTATCCTCCAGAGAGATGGGTAGGGATTTGTGAAAGGAAGGTAGGCTGCATAGAGCAATGAAAAGGTCCGTGGTGGTGCTGTAATGAAGTAGTAATTCATCAGCCTGCTGGCCAGCAAAGAGAGGGGGGGTGTGGGAAAACTCTTGGCTGAAATGGTGCTTGACGGGTAAGTGCAGCTTTTCCATACATTTAGAGAATAATAGAAAAATTTTACTTGAAAATTAACTCTTTACTTTCATAGTCTTAGTTAAACTTCCGTTATGGCGGATCTTCTGGAACAGCCAAGTACATTGCTCTTCTCCGTCGCCATCTCCGCACTGTGCGGGGCTGGGGGGACTCTCTCCTCACTAGCCCTGCCTGCAGAAAAGCTGTCAGCAGTGAAGGGAAGGATTCAGTGGGGGAAAGTACAGCTAAATCTCTTGTAAACAGTGAAACTGCAAATACCTCTATCTTTCTCATGAGATTCTGGAGGTTAAAGCTGTACCCTGGCCTGGGAAGCAGCAGCCGGGGCTGGTGGCTGGCTGTGTTGTGCCACGGTGTGGCTGCGCTGGGCAGGACGGTGTGTGGGGCTGGAGCTGTGGGGAACTTGCAGCACCCTGGCAGCCTTCGTAGCAGGAGAAGGGAGCTGTTACGGATAGAAAGATGAACAAGCAAAGAGGTTTGGGTAGTCTCAGTGAGTATTAAATATTTTCCTCATGGGAAGGATCGGGCTCATAGTTTTTGCTTTCTAAGGAATCGGAGAAATCACTTGGAGGCTATTTGCAGAGCACAGTAAGTACTACCATTGACTTAAAAAACAAGCAAGAACTGGGATGAAGTTTTCCACTGCAGCTGGGCTTTCTCTGGGGCACCTGGGTTGTGCCAACCCCCTCAGAAAGCAGAGAGGATCCTCTTGTGTTGAACTGTGCAGTAGGAGGATGGAGTGAGCGGAAGGGGTGAGGAGGATGGAGCGAGCAGAGGCAGCTCTTCCACCTCGCTTCACTGGCAGCATTGCCCCCAGGGGGGCACGGGGTTTTCATGGCTGCAGGATCAGGCCTCGCGGAGGGCAGGAGGTGACAGGTATGTACTGCAGCAGCTCCAGCGTGCAGTAGGACAATGGACAGTGGAGTGGAGAACCAGCTCCTTTGCAATGCTCTTGCATTGCTGAGCACAGCTCAACATCCAATGCTGTATTTCTGACTTGAGAGTTTTGCTGTCAGATACCCACCGCGGGACAGAGCAGCAGCTATTCAGATGCAGAAAGGCATAGCTGAAATGGAGAAGAAGGATGAGCTTGTGCCCTGCCTAAGGCTGTACAGAAAAGATTTAGACAGTGGAGGAGGGGCATGCATAGCCAAAGCAGAAAATGGGGGAAGGAGGAAAGAATCAATAGTTCATTAGATTTGTAGAGTAGAAGAAGGAGAAAAAGGATCGATAGTTCATCAGATCTGGAGAGTCAGCTTGTAGATGTGGTTGGTTAACACAAGAATATTTTAGTGGAGTCATTGTTCATGTTCCATATTTTAACTAGTGCACATCATGTAACAGCTCATATCTGTATATGTAAAAGAATAAAGGAGAAGTAGAAATTAAGAGTAGTCAGCTTGCAAAGCCTAGTTTAGGGGAAGGTACCCCTTTAAAGAGAGCTTGTTGACAAATATGAAATAATTCTTTGAGGTTCTTTGGCCCTCCTTCACCAACACTGTCTTCGCCATGAATAGCATGGCTCAAAATTCTGCAGTTTTCAATTAGGATTTCAGTGAATGTAAGTTTTGTCTGCAAGATTTGGCGTTGTGGTTTTAAAAGTTTACAGCCCAGGTGAAAAGTAAATACTGTATTATAACAGACAGATTTCAGACATGGGTGTGGAATTTTCTACAAAATGAGCTCACTTATTTAACACATATGGGCTAGAAGTAATGCAGTCATGCAGTTTCCATGATTATACTGTAGACAAATAATAGCTACTGTACTATAAAGGTGTATTTTTAGAAAGAAGGTTGCAAACATGCAATATTAGTTTGGACTGGCACTTCACAGTGGATGTAAATAGTTTAAGTGAAAAGGCTAGTTTTAGTACAAAGTAGCTGTTTTCTGTGGTTTTATTAATTTAGAATTAATTAAATGCTGCTGGTCTCATTAGAGCCCATGAAAGCATGCTGTATAATAGCCACATGCTCTGACATCTTATAGTAACCCAAGAATTCTTTCTTGCATTTAGGAATGTCAGTTGGCTTAAATATTCCTCCGTGTTCCCTTGCTGTGTCCAGGGGAGAATAGTCAAGTTCTCGTGTTAGCTCTGCAATAGGAGCTCCGGCATGTCTGAGAGACCTGGAAGCAATCCCTTTTGCCTACCTGTGGCTCTGTAAGAAATGCAGCAGTTAACTATCATTTGCTCTCAGGTAAAATAATGCAGCTAGCCTTTTTAATGGCTACAAATTATGAGAGCTTCAGATTCAGAGTTCCCTATAGCCCTCTAAGGTGATGAGTGTACTTCTGTCCTCCATGCATGAATAATGCATGACCTTGCTAGCTTTAGAAAGATACAGTTAATTCTCTTGGCCTTTAAGGGTTTTTCCTCCCCCTATTATTACTTACCTGCCATCCTGTTTGAAGGGAACGAATTAACCGCAAGTCTACAAACGCTGGTGAATTTAGGAGACAATTACATTATATGGATAAAGCAGCTCCAGTGTTCAAATTCTTCAGCAGAGATCTGTCGCTCTAGACTTACTAAACATCTCTTTTGTGCCATGGGCATAGTTGGCATATCAACATTCAGATAATTTTGTCTGTAGAGCTTTAGTAGATCTCAGTGAAACCCTCCGGGCGTTGCTGTACAAGGGAGGGGAGCACCCGGCGCCGTAGGCAGGGCAGAGCCTGGAAGCTGCACGCTTTGGGGCAGGCGGCACGGGAAAGATCTGCAGCTGGTTCCACGTGTGCTCCCACTCAGGCCTGACCCTGCCATGTGAGCGCGGCACAGGGGTACGGGCAGGGCGGCCATTTGCAGTCCTTTTTGTGTTTACATTTTGTATGTTTGGTACCATTTCTGAAGGTCAGAAGGCTGTGTTGAAACACTGATGCACCCTTCCTAGGATGGCTAGGGAATAGAGACTTGCCTTTCTGTCTTTGTTTATCCGGATGGAATATCCTTTTGAATGTCTTAATTAAAGCTTAAATCTGTTCTTGTCCACTTTACCCAGCACAGCTGCGGAGAGATTTTTGGCGTGCTCTGTTAATTTTAGCAACATATTCTCTCGATGTTGAGTAGGTAGGGCAAAACTTGAGAATGGCAGGGATTGACAGTGCACCTGCTAAAACAGACTGCTCTTTACAGTCTGTAATTCAAATGTTTATTTTAAAAGGAAATACTTTGGTTGGCAGGCTATGAAATGTGTGATGATAGCTGAGTAAGCCTATCTGGATAGCAGGAGGTAGAACCAGGTCGTGACACTTTGTGCTTTTTCTCAAAGGTGCTGTATTCAACAATTTTTCAGCTCTTTAACTTGATTTGCTGACCCCCATAAAGAATAACTGAACTCTTAACAAAATGATTTTTGATTCATGGAAAGCTGTAGCTGGGCTGGAGAATCAGGAACATAAAAATTCTTTTGTAGTATCTAGTGACATTTACATACAGTCCTAAAATAGTTGAGAGTAGGTGAGATTTATTGGCATAACATGCTAACAGCTCAATGCTGGATCTTAGTTTTTAATCATTATATACTATATTCCATCAATTTATCATTATTGCTGTTATTGGCAGGCTGAAGGTGGAAGGCTGGATTCTCTGCTGGTATGCAACAGCCCAGCTTTGGCTTGATCACATTGCTACAACAAATGCTTAGGGAGTAAAACTAAGGAGTTTGTGCCATGTAGTTAGAGCCTCTCTGTTGCATCCAATCAGTCTGAATAGTTTTCTTGCTAAAAAATTCTTCTACCTGCATCGCTGCTGCCTTCCCTTCCACTGCCGCATTTCTATTACCTCCAAGATCAAATTGCTCATTTCCACTGTTTGCTCTCAAGTTGAGAAGTATTTATAGACATTGCTCCATGCAGAAAGACCATGTAACATCAGGAGTGCACACCAGTTTTTATTAAGAGCACTGGATGGGATGAATTGGCATTGAGGGGTGCTGTGCTGCCTAAACTGCCCTTACCTGTGTGGTGCCAGGGGTCTGTGCAGGCAGAAAGCAGGTACGATAACCAGCTGAAATGGGACTACTCTATTGATTCCTTAGTTTGTTGTTTTTCAGGTTGGAAACAGTCATGCTTCTTCCAGACTCATTTCATGTTAAGCTTAAAAAATATTTATTATCTGCTTCTCTCTCAGCTTTTGTATGTTTTTCTATGTATACGTATACATACATGCATATATATATTTCAATCATTGTTATCAAAATAAGTTTCTAAATGTGGTATATAATTCAGTCACTTTGTAGTATTCATCACTATCATGCTAAAAGCATGTAAATGGCAATAAATTATGGCACCAGCTAATTTAATAGTTGATAGCTGGTTTATTCCTTGGATATCTGGCTCATTTTATTAAGCATTGCCATAGATAAAATGAGAAAGGGAGGCCACTTACATTATTTCATAGCACGGGAGGAACATTGGAGAAAGACATTTGGTGGTGGTGGAAACGTTAATTTAGACTGACAAAATTGTGTTATTTGCTATGCTTAACTTAATTGATATTTTCTTATAGAAGACAAGTGGTATTGTTAGATAAGATTATAAATCCACAGGTGCTGCATGTTATATGCTGTATTTGTCTGTCTGGTTTAAATTTTTGCAAGTTCTAACAATTGTTTAATTGTAGTGCATAAATTACTTACGTTTCTTGTTCTTTTCCCTGATGATGTTCCACTGAATTTTGTAAAGACTAATTACTGTGGTCCCCACTAGAGTTGCTCGTTTACATCAATAATCATTCACAACTTGGTAGGTGCCTGCAGCTACAAATCAGTCATTTAAGCAACCCTGGGAAGTGTTTTGTAATTTATTTTTCACATTATACAGCCCATTTGGTAATGGAAGAAGCTAATAGTTATAAGCATATTATCAACTTGAAGTCAAACCATTTCTGAAACATTGTGATTACCAGTTACTTCAGCCACTGCCACTGACTCCGAGCATGCACACGTGTGCTGCTGTGTGCGTATAGAGGACGGGGGCTTTTTTCCTCTTTCTTTTTTGCTGCGTAAAAGACTTCCAGGAGAACAAAAAGCCTCCCAGTAGTGGCCTTCCTACTCTCGGGCAGTGCCATTTTCTCACTGTGCCAGCAGCACTTTGTAGATGCAGCCGCTCGTGCACCGCTGATGGTGCCTCGCGGTGGGGTTGGGCATGGGTCTGTACCCCCGCGGGCGGGCAGGGGCTGCCGGCCGGGCTCACGCGCGGAGGGGCTGCGCTACGTGATGTGCCATCATCCAGTGCCGCACAGCACTGCTGCAGCCTGGCCTTTCAGAGGAAGAGAAATGGTAGTTTGGGAACTGACCTGACGAGGGTAATATGGACAAAATTTAAACTGAAAGCCATAGCTTTGTTTAACCGACCAGGCAATTCCTGAAGGGATTTAAAGGTTCCCAAGAAAAACAGTTTCTACCTTTGAGACCTGCTGCCTTTGAACGACCTTTCTCCCTGGAACAGGGTAGTGGCAAGCTTTATTTTGGGAGTTAGTCACTCATCCGTAAGCTTAAGAGCCAGGGGAAGGGGGCACAGGAGTGGGAGTGGGATCTGGCCGGGAGGAGGAGCCGCCTCCCGGGGCAGCCCCGCGTCGCCCACCCCGCAGCGCTCTTACCTGCACGTCGGTCGGGTGTGGTTAGGTGCTGCGAATCAACACAACATGAAACCTGCTTTAAAGGCACATTTTGCATTGGTCCATGGTAATAGCAGGTACATTGTACAGCAAGAGTAAATTTAAAGAAAAAAAAAAATTAAAAAGATGATGTGTTTTGTAAGGTTCCACTGCTCATCAGCGATCTTTTAAAAAACAGTTTAAATGAACTTTGAACAGAAGCCAACCAAAAGTTCACTGCGGAAATGCAGAATAACTTTTCTGTAGGTCAGATGATACTTCTGTTTATATTATAGCTGTATATTTGGTGTTTCATTTTCCGGTGCCTGTTGAGTGATAAAAGAGGATGGAAACCCAGAATTTTTTACTTATGCGTTTTCCAGTTTACCTAATCTAATTATAGATGTTATATGTGACCCTTTTCTGCTCTTTCTAATAGTTGTTACAAGGGAAAGAAACTTGGGCTGCTCTAAGATAGGGCTCGATCAGTTAATGAAATAGTCTATATTGCATTATTTACAGTAGCAAGATACTAAACTCAATGACCCAGTCCTTTTTTTCTTCCTTTTTTTTTTTTTTTTTTTTTTTTTTTAATTTTTTTACATGTCTTTTGTGCTTCTGCTGGAAGACTTTAGTTGTTCTGGGCTGAATGGTTTTAACATCTTTCCCCTCCACCCTTCCTCTTATACAAGAATCAAATGATGAAACTTCCATACTCTGGCTCAGGAGGTTATTCCACAGCTCATTTCTTATATTCATCTTAGACCACTTTTATTTCCAAAGTTGTATGATTTCCTAAGCAGTTGCTCTTCGTGCTGAGAGTTACAACCATCTCCCCATTACTGCTTTCATTTTAACAAGTTCTGTGGTGTAAGTTCTTTTAATCTCTCCTTCCAAGCTAAATTCAGTCAATCTTAAATCAGGCTTAAATGTTGAATTATTGCATACGAATGTTAGAAACATTAGAAGTGTACTAATGTAATCCATTCATTTACCATATACTACAATTTAATGGTTCTGTACTAGGAAACTGGATTAGGGATTGCATTTTACAGCAAATCTGAGAAATTGAGGATTGTTTTTCTTCTTGTTACAAACTGGAAGGAGCTAGGGGTATGGCTGAGCTTTGCCTTTGACTCACGTGCCGTAATTCCCTGCTGAAGGACACTTTCTGTGGCCATCCCCTTGACATGTTTTGCTGCCATCTGTTATGCTCTCAGTATATTTCACAGTCAGTTTTATTCAAATACTCTGAAAGCTGCTGAAGAAAGAGATTTTTTTCCAGGCACTAAAGTCTGACTAAGTGGAATGAATGATGTCTAGCTTCGCTCCTCAAGACTGAATGGTTTAATAATGGAATTAGGCTGAGCACATCCAAACCAGAGCACTCCAATGTCCTTCCTGCCTGCTTGAAGAGCCACCGTGATTCTTTCCAGCTTGTCATGATAAACCGAACTAAGAAGAAGGGTAACCATCATATGAAGAATTAATTTGACAGGCATTTTTGCTACTAAGTTAGCACTAAAAACTTTGCCAGCAGTACTCAGACTAGCTCTTGGTGCTGGCAAGCGAGTAACCTCGTCTCTCCTGTTGGTTGTTTTGGTTTTGTTTTTTTTTAAATTTGGTGATTGTGAATCAAAGGCAGGGGTGCTGACAGAGCAATGGGGCGCTGTTGGTAAATAATTTAGACCATGGCTGCCACTGGCTTGTTAAAAGGTAAAATATGAAGAGCGTATTCCTGAGCAGCGATTGAGTGTAAGTGAAGGTGAAGTTTAGATTAGAGAAACTTGCAGTGAGCCAAGCTGTGGTGGTTTGTAGTTGCTGTTCCCAGCTTTCCATTACCGCTCCGCAGCAGGATGGGCAGGGAGGGCATGTGTGTGGCTGGGGGAGGTGGGGAGCGGGGTGTTCCCGGGGTTCGCAGCCCGGGGTGCTCCCGAAGCCCTCGCTCCCTCCCTCTGTGCAGAATGAGGTGGTTCTACAGTGTGGTCACCATGGGCATGTCACTTCTGTCCCAGTAATGTGCGTTATGTGTAACCCCCATGAACGGCCACACAGGATAAACATAGTAAACTCTGCAGTTCTTCAAGTAGCAATCAGATGTTACAGTTCATTTATCCAGCTTAGATATTGTAGCATCTCTCTTCTATATTCTTGAAAAATACAGAAGTATTTGGGTCTCGTCACTTTTACTGGTAAAAAGAAAAATCACTCATTTTTATTGGTAAAAAGAAACAAACATACATGTGGCTTAATGCATTAAGTGCTTCCTGAGTGGCACAGCTGTTTTCTTTTCAGAACTTCTTTCCTTGGTATTGTTTTTAACTGAGCAAACTTCATTTCATGGAGGAGGCACTGCAAGTGCGCGTTCTGTTAATACCTTTAAAGATTTTTCTCACAGTGTGAATGTGAAAACTGCTGAGATGGAACCCAGTCTGGCAGAAAGGTCATCTCCTTTTAATGACTTGTTTTTTACTTTCCTTTCTCAGTAACAGCAATAGGAGAACCTAAAAGTCTTTGGATATTGGTCTTTAACATACGTGCTTTGGAAAGGAAATGTGTTTTGTTTTTTTTTTTTTTTCCAGTGAGGAAGGCAGATAATGGCAATGCATTGTCAAATTTTGCTAACAGGACAGAGGTCCAGTCGGAGCTGTGCTTGTCTCCTGCCAGAATCTGTTTTACTACATTGCTGTACCACAGTGCGAATTTTCTGAAAAACAAAAAACAAACAAAAAAACCCCTCTAAAATTGAAAGTACAAGATTTCGTTCATTAAAATGTGGCTTTGTGAAGTAAAAATTGTGCTAAAAACAAAATCAGGGGTGTAAAGACTAGTACACCTCTCATGTTGTCATCTGACCATCTCTTCACTGTTACAATTCATCAGCAAAAGATGCCCCTGGGAGGCAGAGCCCCTTGGCACGTGGCTGTGGGCTTGCCTGTACCACAGGTTGCCAATGCTAAAGACAAATACCCGTTTCCCTTTGGCCTGGAGTGGCTCAGTGTGTTGGGTGAAAGATCCGCCAAACTCCTTGCGTGGTTCCGTGAGGGTGTTTGCTTCTGGACAAGACTCTGGATCTATTTCATGTTGGTTGAGTTTATTGTGGTAGTATGTACTTGTGGCCTTTCATGCAGACAGAGGGATTTCTCAGCTGTTCAGGCCTGTATTATGCACATGCAATATTTGGCAGGGTTGTCTGCCAGTTCTTACCACATCTCATGTCCAGCACATTCCAAACATGAGCCGTGGTAAGACAAACATTATACCTAGCTCAGCCTCTTGAGCTGGATCTTTGCTGCTTCAGCAGTTGAAACAGAGGGCATAGGCTTCTGTCTGTGTAGGCTTCTGTATCTCAATATTCTCTTACAAAATGCTTTTAAGACACAGCAAAGCAATGTAGCACTCCTCTAAATTCCAAAGCAGAAGGCCCCCCAGGGACATGTCAGGTCTAAGTGCAACACAAATATGTCAGTTCAGAAATGGCTGGATGTTGCTGTGCAGCGTGATGAACACAGCTCCTCGTCGTTCGTACGTGCAGTAGAGCTAGCTCGGTTACGCTAACCTAAGTGGTTTGGCCAACATCGTGTAGGAAATGTGTCGAAAGCTAGGAGTAAGTCCTTTGTGACTGCCATGTTTTCACGTGTGTGGTGGTTTGGTATTCACAAAGCCTCCAGATTCCCCAAAACCACTGTGGTTCTTTTTACAGTGTTGAAATAATGATTTCTTCAGTGTTTTGTAGGCCCTGGCTAACCAACCCTGACATGTGCATTTACACCAGATGCCCATCTTAAAGTAATGCAAGATGATAATTTCTTGCTCTGATGTTGGTTTTTATTAGGTAGATGTGTAGTATTGAGTTGATGACTCTGTATTTTGTTCTACCTACAGATGTGAGCAATAACTTCTCAGCGCTATTTCATTATACATCTAATATCCAAAGTTAGATACCTGAAAGTTTGCTGAAGTGCAAATAAAATGATCACTGGACCTGAGTGAACGTGGCGTGCTCTGTCCCGTGCCTTTCATGTTACTATCCTAGTTTCTGTCACCACTTACAGGAAACTGAAATGTCCCTTGGATGTGTAAATCATCCTTTAGTGGTAAAGAAAACCAGTCCATCTGTTGATGCCAGGTGACAGCATTTACCGCTCGCCGGTACTTCTGTTTGTGTCCCTACTGGTTTAGGAGCTCTGCTCCCAGGCTGAGGTCCTGTCAAAATGCTCAACTACTGCAGAAACTTCCACTAGTGATGCACAGTCTCGGTTGTACTTCCTTTCTACAACATCTTTCTATAAATATTTTGAAAGCATTTTCATGCATTATTCTTAACCTGCAGTGACTTTCCTGGAACAAAAGATTTGATTAGGAGATTGTTAATAAAGGAGCGAATACTCACAGGCCAAAATTGGAGGTTGTATATGTAGGAGAAGCTCTTGCAGGGGAGAAGGCGTACCTGCTGTCTTGCACCAGAGCTCCAGCATTTTGAAAGGTACTGCCTATTGTCTGACCACAGGTCAGGTTCGAGTTTAAAAAAATATCTTTCTGTTATTTGACAAGCCATTTTGGAGCCCAGTGAACTAATCTTTGCATAGCGTTTTGATGCATTCCCCAAAGCTTTGTTCAACCTTTGTGATCTTTGTCTGTTTCAGATACAGCAGTTTTCCATAATAAGGGCTAGTTTAACTTCCTGTTGCTATGGCCCTTAATCCGTGTAACATATAATTAATATAGAAAAAGCAATATATAATTTGCTTCTGCAGATAGACCACACTATTTTATTTTAAAGAGGCTAGTAAAACTTGATGGTTTACCACTTAAGAACATAACTTAAATGTTCAGAGTCCATGGTATTTCCCCAGAGTGATTTATAATACAGCAAGAAATGGAAAGCTTAAGAAAAGGGAGGAGGGTTTGGATGGGAACACTTAATGTTTCTTGGCAGATGCTTACTGCTAGGGAAGCTTAGGTTTTTTTCTCTTTCCTTCTGGGAATGAGAGGTTTCAAGGAGGAAATGGCTGATCTGCGTTCCTGAGAGTGATTTCTGAAGGCAAGCTTAGAGAGCAACCTCATTTACATTGCAGACCACATCCCGGTGAAAAATGTAGCACGCGCTCTTAACCTGCTAAGGTTGGCTGGTACTTTTGGGAACGGAGCCACAGCTGTCTGACAAAGGCAGTTGGCACCACTGCCCGACTGGGGCTCCCTGCACTGCAGAAAGCTCATAGTTGAGCGGTAATAAATAGCCTTTTTCCGCTGGAGAGAATGGAGTCACATAGGTGCAACTAGAAACTTACGTTCTTGTTTCCAGAAGCCAAGGTTAAAGACTTGCGTAAGATTTAAAGCGTTCTGACATTGCATGAACAGTGCTATTTTGCTCTTATCAGATGAACTTCAAGTTTTTGAAGTGATCTTTTAAGTTCTCGCAAATGGTAGATGCAGAGGGGGCATCATAATTGTTACATTTTCAAAAAATACTGAATTTGCAGCATCATGAATTGTTTATGGCACTTGGGGGAATCATTATTATTTAAATTTCTGATAACAGCTCTTAGTTTTACCTTCTTTTGAGTAGAGCTTCCCAAACACCTGGTTTCATGCTGTGGTAGGTAAAGCTTTACTGAGGCTCTGCAGGATTAAGATCATGCACTGCATTACATCAGCAGAGCACAACTTGCACAGAGCGAGAGGCAGCTTTCAGGGATCCTGAAAAGAGTCGGAGGCATTAGAGAGCTGCTGGTTTGCTTACTTTTTGTGTTCTGTGTCATTCCTTCATCTTCCCTGCTTCGTGGGCTCTAGATTATGTTGTGCATACAAATATAGTAAGTTGGGACATCAATACTAAGTTTTAGTGATGGATTGGAAATTTATTACGGGTGTGTTTCATCTGTATGGCAATGGGTTTAGCTGTATAGTAGCAGTGTATTTGTGGCCCTCGTTGTTGTAATTATTGTATGTCTAATGTGCCATGTTGCCCAGGAGGCGTGTTTGAAAAAACAGGAAAGCCAAAAACATGGCAGGTGTCAGTATGGCTACCTTTCAACCAAAAATAAATTTGGCATTGCCCTCTAAGGACTTTCTGTGTGGTGATGATTTGCCTTCATTTTCTCTGAAGCTCAGCTTTGGCCCGGATAGTCAATGGAAAACAAATGCAGAAAATCAGAATTTTGACTCTGAAATGGATTTTCAGGAGCAAGACAGGCAGTAGCTATTTGGAAGAACAGCACTGAAACACAGAAGTCTGTTTAGAGCCGTCAGCACCAAGGGTCACTAGGTGTTGGGAACTTATGGAAGATAGAAATGCAGGTAGGCTTGCTCTAAAGTCCTTTTTCTCTAAATGTTTTGTTACTACTGATAAATCCCGTACTGTCCCTCTTTCCCCCTCTGGTGCATTTGTCCTAAGAGGAACCTCAAGCCCCAGGTTGGTCAGAATTCTGGTAAGAAGTGGTTTAACTCCGGTAGCTTGGAGAAGAACTGTGTCACTGCTGCCAAGAGCATGGTGAAGCCTGGAAAGAGGAAAAAGTCCATGCATATTAGTATTTTAGTGTGAACAATTGGAAATACCTTGCTATTGTGAAGCAAAAAAGTATTTTTAAAAGTTAGGTGCATAGCTTTTAGAAATGGAATTTGCAGAGACAAAATTTCAGAGCAGGCCTTTAAAAGAGATATGGTAGTCACCAGAAGGTGGCAGCTGTATATGAAGACAACTCTGGTCTGTTCTATGTTCTCATTTTGTGATTAACAGGCAACTCAACCTTTTGAACTTTCTAGATTTGTGGGGATTTTTAGTCCATGCGTTAGTATTTGGGATCATGTTCTCATTTCAGGACTTTTTGAAAATGGCTTTTCATTAACAAAATTCTGTAGCTAGGATGTCTCCATAAAGTACTTCCCAAAAGTAAGAGAGATTTCATTCAGATATTCCAAATAGCCTCAAAGGAAATAATTTTTTGTGAGACATCCATGTTTGAATGGAGCAAGCTGAATCTTTCATCAAAATTAGCCAAAGTCCATAAGGAAGAATGCACATATAAAATTAATTGAGCTTTACATATTTGAAAGCAAGGATTCAGCCCTGCTGTGACTACTGAGCACAGAATAGGAACAGATGGTTTTGGAACAGGGAAAATTTTGTGACCTTTTTTGTCAATGGTAATTTCTAAATCCATATGGATCATCCCAAGCATGAATTTGGTGAAACGAGAAGTATTATGCACAAGTGGCTTCTAAAAAATGTGATGCATCTAAGAAACAAGTAAATGAAACATTTTTAATGGGAATGTCATCACATCGTGCTGGAAGGTTACAAATGCAGTGTGCCGAGTCCTAGTTCATACTGGAAATCCGCACACAAGAGCCGTGGTCTGCTTTCGCCGCAGGGTGACTTTTGTTCTTCTGGGAGATCTTCAAGCAATGATACAAGTAGCTCTCTATGATGTTTGCTTTTGCTTAAGCATAGAAGTTCTGTTCAAAGCTGTATGAGAGAGAGGTCCAGAAGTTTTGAACAATTGTCATCTGGCTTTGATGTTTTAAAGGGAAGAAGGTCAGTTCTAATTGACATTACCTAACAAGGGAAAGGCAGTGATGAATAATATATAATCCTGCTTTTGTCTTTGGAAGGTATATCAATAAAGCAAATCATATGAAAACATTGCCCTTTTTTACTAAGCTGGAAAGTTACCTTAGAGACAGGGAAATGCATGTTTCAATCAGTACCAGGATCCTGAATATACAAACCCTAGAATTCTGATTTTATGTTAGTAAATAAAATTGAAGTATATATTATAAAAAGATTTCATTCAGAATATGAAATGTATGACATCAACATACAAATAGTCATTAATAGCAGAGATGATGTAAAGTATAAGGTTTATATTGAAAACAATACACTAAACTGTAACACAGAGAAAGGAAAGAAGCCTTTATTTTTCTTTTTCCTTTGTTCATTGACATTTTTCTACTCATCTTGGTGTAGTGCTTACCGCTCCCAAGTTGCTTTTGTCTTTGTCAATTAGTGACGTTTTCCTTAGTTTGAGTGCTTTTGTCTCACAACTCTGAAGAAAAGCATCTTCCTTGGTTTATTAACCCTGCTTTTTGAAGAAGTTTTTCTGATTTTTGAAAGGACAAGGAGGAGATGAAAAAGAAGTATCAGCATTTTGGGAAATGGGATACATGAGTGGGTCAGGTTACCCTAAACTCTTAAGTTTTCTTGCCCTAGTGCTTGACTACAGGCTTCTTTGGGGTTGCAGTTTTGATTCTATGTATGGTTGAATAAGATTTAAAACAAGCACAAGGTCTTGATCTCTCTTCCTGGACAGGGGAGTAAAAGCATCACTAAAGTAAACAACTAACTAATGTGATGAGTTTAGAGGATGGGTTAAATTGAACGCTCCCTAGGAAGTTTGGTCTGGGTGGCGGTTCCCACCCCTACGAAGGATCATTTTGGAAGGCTGTGTGTAGCTTTTTACTCAGTCATTGTTTACGTGATTAACTTAATTAGTTAAGAAATTTTCAAGACATCAAAATGGCATGGGCATATTCTTATGCCCGAGAGGTCGGTGCTTATCTCAAAACTGTAAGTACTTGGAAAAAAAAATCCATTTCATCTTGCAGGCAGATTGACATCAGAAATGACTTGGCAACAGGGGAAAAGCAAAGTATCTATGGATGGGGGACTCCATTTAGCAGTATTTACCCTGGCAAAATTCCCTTTGGCTTTGCTGACAATGCTGGTGGAGTGAAAAAGGCTGAGTCGGCAGGGAGCAGAAGAAATCCGGTGGGAAGCGTTCTTTTGTGCTGTGTATGATTCTGAATGTGCTTTTAATATTTTGGGGGTTTGTACTTTGGATTAAGTACTGAGTTAAAGAATTTGTTTTAATAATTCAGCATTTCATCTGTTGCACCAATGTCACCTAGATTTTAGATTTAAAAAAGCAACATATACTGTGCCTGATGTTTACAGACCCACAGGTAGAAGGGCTTTTCATTTTTAAACCCCAGTTCACTGAGTGACACTTTGCTTTGAGAGTAGGAGCACAGCAGAAAGGGAAGGAGACCGCTGATAAGAGGAGAAAATAAGACAAACTTAAATGGTTTAATAGGTCAGAAGATTTGGTTGAAAAGAAAAGTC
>NW_009230687.1:0-210 GCF_000690835.1 Fulmarus glacialis
GCCCCGTGCCCGGGACTGCCCCCGCACCATCCAGGCCCTCTCCCTACCTGGCGGCTGACGATCTCCTCCTCCAGGCGGTCCCAGCGCTGGCGGAAGTCACTGAGCGGGGCCGGGGGGTCCCCCTGCCCCGTGCCCCCCAGGCTGGCCTGGTGCCGCAGGCTCTCCACATCCACCTTGCACTGGGCGAGCTCTCTCTTGAACTCCTGCAGG
>NW_009230688.1:0-17457 GCF_000690835.1 Fulmarus glacialis
GGTGGGTGGGGTGGGAACACCGAAAGAAAAAGAGAGAGATGATTGGCTAATGGGTTAATTGCTAAGTTAATTGCTTTGCCTCTGGTGCTCCCATCCCTGAGGAGAAAGGCCCTGAGGGTTATCCCAGCCTGTGCTAGTTCCCCTTAACGATGAGCAATTATCTCGCGGGCAGTGGCTGCCAAGTGTGGATGCCACAAGCTAGCTCCATTTGTAGTGATGGATAGGCATGAAGTTGAACTTCATCCCTGGAATTAGCACTCAAATTAGGAGCTGACATACCCTGATCTGTGTGGATTGGGCCTGACTTTGTAACAGTGTGAATGTTGAGGCATTGACCACACCAAAGGTTCAGGTCCTGAGCCAAACTCCAGTGCTGGAGCCCATCTGAAAACCCTTGTTGGACATTTACAGGTCTGATTTTCCTCTTGTTGAGGCCTCTATAAGATTGCTGTGGCCACGGAAGTATTCTGGGTGCCCTGTGTGGAGGTGGCAGCATTTCTCCACTCTCATGAACCAAACCTGGGCTAATCTCGTCCAGTGAGTCCCATGCTCCAGGGGGATGGAGGAGCACCTGGAGTTAGGTTATACACAGCTGGTGGAGGTAAGGTAGTGGTCTGATGCTTTGAAGCCACAAAGGAGGAAGAGCAAGCTGAGAACTTGCACTGTTTTTGGTCTTTCAATACAGAAATACCTCAGAGCTGCAATTGTGCCAGTGTCCCCATTCTGGAGGGTACCTGCACTATGGGGGAAGGAAGAGGTTTGCCTTGCAGGAAATTCCAAATCCAAACGAGATGGAGGAGGAAAGCAAAGCAAAACAAAATGAAACATAACCCCCTCTCCCCCAAAAATGCAAGAGGTGAAGTGACTTGCCTGTGGACACACAGTAAGGCAATAGAAGGGTGAGGAAGCACACCCTGTGCTGTTCCCATTGAAGCACACTGCCTCTCCATTAAGAGTGCCTGACCAGGCGTATGATGTGTAAAGTGCATGTGGGTGAGTTTTCCCAAGCAGGTATATAAATGTGCATGATTGCTGTGCTCCTACCTGCCATATTTCCTCTTTATTCACCAAGCGGTGGAAGCTGTCTCTGGCTCATCAATTAAACCCAAGAGTGATGATTTCCAGAGGTATTGCTATTTAGTGAAAGAAGTTCATCCTTAGGCTAAAGGACAAAGCACAAGGCCTGAGTGTTATTTAAATGGCTCATAAAGCATGTGCTGGCTCTTTTGTCAGAGTGAAAATCACCCTTTGCTAACATAGGAAATATCCTGCTTTCCTCTGCTTCCCCCAGTCTTTTCATGATGATGGATCTCTTTCCTCTAACTCCCCATTATTTCTGTAAATGAGAATATGCTGTAACGTTGCTGAGGTTGGGCTAATTAAATCAGCTCTTTTTTATCTCATTGATCTGCATTTTAAAGCTGAGCTGATTAAGGATGGGAGACTATATTTGATTAGAAATATGTTTTTGCCGGTTAGTTACATCAAAGGGTAGATTACAGGAGGGCAGAGGAGCTGAACTGGCTACTGTTCCTCCTCGTTGTTAAAAGGAAAGAAAAATAACATGAAATAAAAAACAAACCCCAAGATGCATTTCTTACCCATATTTTTTCACAGCAAATGACAATACCTTTATTTTATCTTCAGGAAAAATTTAATAAAAGATACATGAAACTATGATGCAGAGAAAACATTTCTATAGGCTGTGCAGTGCTATGGACATTCTGCCTTAACTAACAGCAGGCAGAAAGGACACTAAAACAGCAATTGATTCCTGGTGTTACGGCTGGTATCAGCAGAGTCATTCAACACCCAGGACCAAACTCTTACCTGGGCTGGCAGCCAGAGCAAAGGCTCAGAGCAGGGCCCCAGGCTGGTCCTCTGGGCTGGCAACTCACTCAACTGTTGTGCAGTTTTTGTGGCATTTCCAACTGCCATGGCTGTATATATTATTCAAGAAATTATAATGCCTGGTGTGACTACCTGACAAAGTCCTTCGTTAAGGTCCTTCATTAAGCAAACTTTTTTGATAGCTCCAGGGGTGCCTCATCTCCAGCTCAGAAAGGGCTTTCTCAGGGGAAGGGGAGGTAGTGAAAAGGACAGAGGGTAGAAGCTTCCGACTTCATTTCTCTTCCTCTTTGAGTTTCCCAGGAAGACTCAGTGCCATATTTTGCACCACAGATTTGAAGACGGCAAGGAAACCAGCTCTCATGTGACTTCCTGTATTGCACCACCATGCAACCATCCGAATAGCTCCTAATTTCTCCTCAGTAGGGTTGGGACTGAACTTGAAGAATAAAGTCACTGTTGAACCATACTAGGAGATGGGGCAGAGCCTCTCAGACCTCCCTCCTCCAGACCACTCCAGAGCGAGGCTGTGCTGCACTTCTCAGAGTGACTGCGTGGAGTTTCCTCCTCTCTGTCACCTTTGTACCTGTACATCATCACACACGCTGCTCTTTGCCGTTTCATCTCAGGCTTCACCCATGGTCCTGACCTGAACTAAAATGGTAACTAGTTTGTTGCATTCATTCCCTGCAGCCAGGGTCCTGATAATGGTCTAGTGATTCATTTTGTCAGTGGCTTAAACAGCTTCTAGAGCTTATTGTAAGTGGGTGTCAAGATACTTACATTCATCGCTTGGCTCTGAGGTCAAGCAATCAGAACAGGAGTTACAGACAGCAGAGAGAATCCCATAGATCTGGCATGTTCATTTGGAAAGGCAGCGTAGCTGTGACAAAACATGGGCTAGGAGAAGAGAGAAGTGAGCCTTATTCCTGGAGTAATACTAGGCAATATTATACTTTATTAATGAAATATAGTAAGTGAATAGGGAGGAGCAGAAAACTAAAAAAATTTTTAATTTCAACTTCCTGAAGAAAGAGACCATGGTTAGGAATAAGACACAGACAACAACATTAACTGTTGTCTCTAGATGATCAGCCCAGTGCACTTTTCTGAATACCAAAAGCAACTGCAGGAATGAGTTTCTCTGACTGCGCCCCTCCTTCTCCCATTTTACTTGAAATGTTCATGTGAGGGGATTGCAAATATGCAAGCGTGTAGGAACTCTGACAAGTTTCATGCTTTCTACTCAAGAGCAGTAACAGATGAGGATGACAGGCTAATTGCAGGAAGATATTTATTAAAAACAACACCCTAGACATCAAGACCTGTATGTCCAGAAACAGCTTTAGACCTAGTCTTTAAAATGTGATCAAAAGACATTGAAAACTAACCTGTGCATAAGCTCTAATCACCAAACAAAACAGAGAGTGGGAATGGTCAGCTCATCTGTCACGGGATCTCTGAAATGTCTGATCTGGAGAGAAATAAAACTAAATGTTATCAGTTCGTGGCTTATCATTTTTCATTTGTGTCACAAGTGAGGTGGTGCAAGGGCTTATTTATTTACTATGAAGAAATACAGATATTTATCCTTAAATAAGAATTAAAGAAACTGTCTGCAAGAGATTAATCACAGTATGCCATGATGAGGTTTGATAAGCACGAGATGCATACAGGAATTATTTTTCTATTTTTGCAGTGGCTGTATTTGCCTGCATTACTGCTCAGAGCGATAACAGCAGCTTTAGTGGCATTACTATTGAAATCTATGAAATTTCTCTTGAACCAGTAGAATCCTTCAAGGAATGGCAAAGATGAGGAAGGTGACTCCAAAGCTAGTGAGTCTCCTTCCAGAAGACTCTGATTGCTGTCAAAGTCACTTAAGTTAGAAGGGACTGAATGTGCTTGATTCTTCAAAGAGGTGGATTTCACAGAGCTTGTTTTGTTTTCATGTGTCAGGCAATGGGAGTTGCAAAAAAAGTGGTCAAGATGCTGGTTTGAGAATTTACACTCAGATGTGTATTTACTTTCTTCATGTAAAGTGAGCAAGACTTTGCATTTTTGGATGACTAGGTAGTCAGCCACCACTGGAGATGGCATCAATTAAAATATTTATTAAAATGCCAATTAATGTCTGAAGCCAATATCTAATCACCTAGTTGAGCTTTCCTTGTTAGATGACAATTCCACATGGAATTTAATTTATAAGTAAACAATTATTCACTTTTATTAACTATATGACAGCAGAATTGATCCCATTTCAAATCTCCTTAAGTTTCTCTTTAATAGATGAATGCAGCAGCCTACAACAACGGCCCCCTTTAAACCCAAATTAAAGGTTTATTTACGATATTCAGTTCTTATATTTTTCCAAACAGGAGGTTTAACTTCTAGCCCAAAACAGTCCAACAGTGCCCTCTGAGGTAGCTCTGAGCTAATGTTTCATTTAAAAGACCTGTTTCAAGAACATTCCTACTTTGATTCCTTAGTTTCCTTTGTGAGGCAATATAGGAGATACCCGTTTAAGAGACACTGCAATGGTGAAAATAATAGTGTCTGAGTAATACCGGGGGTGGAGTTGACAGTGTGTATTGAGGAGGCATTTGAGTGAAACTGTGTTGCCAAGTTTGCTTTTTTTTTTTTATTACAGTGATTAATGGAAATAGTTGTTCTACTGAGTTGTTGTTATTTTGCCTAGGTTTATAAAGTCTGTTCAACAGGAACCGCATATACATGTTTGCGTAAAAGTGAGGAGGCCGCTAGCTGATTCCTTTCCTTAAATGTGATTGAAGGTAGTGTGGCATTTCTAAGGAACTTTCTTCCTGAAGAAGATTTTGGCCAGAAGCTGTTAGGAAAAAAGATCTTCTTAGGGTTATTGTCCATGATTTCTGGGCTTGTGGGTATTCTTTGCTGAGGGTTCAGGAATTGAATCCAAGCCAAAGAGTTCATGAAGTCGAAGTTTCTTGACTAAGGAGTGCTGGATGCTCACTCAAATTTCAAGGTAAGCAAAGAACAGGAGAAAAAGGAATTTCCCCCCCTGTATTTTTTCTGGGGAATAAAAAAAAAAAAAATACTCCAGTCTGAGGAATTGAGCTTTGAGCAGGACTAAATAAAACCCAGAGGTCCCTTCCAACCTATATATTTCTATGATCTTTAACCTATTTTGAGAAAGCATTTTTGGCTTGAGAAGTGTGAGTAAACCCAGAATACCCTGTCATAATCTGGTGAGGGCTGTTTTGGATAGAAAAGGCCCCAGCAAAAATGCAGACCTGAATGTGAGTTTTCCATGTCACAGGTTAACAGCTGTTTCTCCCCCCTATGCACACATCCCACCTGTTTTCCCACAAAAAGATCCAGAACTGACAAATGAAGATTTCCAAATAAGAAGATACTTTGAAAAAAAAAATCCTACAAAGGTCTGTTATAGTGATGCTCTATGCAATATTTTTTCTCTATCTACCTCATCTAGAAGAAAGTTTGAAAGTATATTCCTTCCTTCTTTTTTGTTTGTTTGTTTTAGCAAAGTATCAATTGTTTTAAAAATCTCCAGCTGTTGTAGCAGAGAGGCCAAACCTATGTGTCTTTCTCTGTGTGATATGGGATTCTTGTCCCAAGTCTCCTCTCCATCTAGTTGACACCTAGATACAGTCTGGGAAACTCTCAATTTATTGAGCCCTATTCAGCACAAAACCGTGTACAGAATAGACCTCAGAAGCAGCAATTTGTGTACTTGAAGGCAGGTCACTTGCAGAAGCACAGGATTGAGCGGAGCAGAATTTTCTCTCTTAGACCCCTTCCTCAGGTCTTGGTTGCACCATGTCATGCAGTGAAGTGGGATAGTTGTGTCTTTGACAAGCTCTGTGCATAGAGAAGTACCCCACAGAGAAGCTGAGACTTCACACCATCCATGGCTGCCGGATGGACACGTCCCTGTGCCTACCCATCTCTGTCCTCAGCAAACTTCACCTAGATGAATGAGATGTCAATCAAAAGCTTAGGAAATGGTAGCAATGCTGCACTGGTTCAAAAAGTCTCTCTGATAAATGTAAAAGGGAACTACCTTGGAGGTGCTTGTAATCGATAGGGCATTATCATACACACGAGAGCTATGTTCTTACACCTTCTGCTGGGGCACTGTACGAACAGAAGTGCCTGCCGGACTGTGGCTGGAGAGAGCCTGAGCTCTCAGCAGCTGCCTGCACGATCACAGTTACCTCCCAGACACCCAGGAGTGAAGGGCTCACGTCTCATGGGAAGACGCAGCATGGCAATGAAGACCGGTGCCCTTCCCTGCTGAAGGACCTCCAGCCGCTGCAGGTCGGATTCCACTTTGTCCCCATCCTTCTGCATGCGCTGTCTTCTACTTTTGCCTTTAATAAGCCTCTTGTTAGGAGAGCTTTTCGTATTTGAGTGAGCTGATTGAGCCAGTCTGAGATACAGAAAGCAAACAGCCTCTTTCAAGGCTACAGGATGAACAAACTGTGGTAGCAAGCAAAGAAGAAACTATTGTGTATGTTCCCCTAATCTCAAATACCTCATGACTGTCTATCTCAGGGCCAATATCTGTAAGGAACAGCTAGTAATGGCAAACGGTTATGAGAAACTGGAACTTGCTGTTTGGTCCTTTAACATATTTAATTCTTAAATTGATTTCAGAAGAGAACAAATATTTAAGATGTCTCATTGAAACAGGAGATGATGCTTTTCAGTTTAGCGAATCTTCCTCAGAGGGCTGTATGAGGATTAAAAGTTAATACTACTCTTTTTAAATGTATGGTCTCATTACTACCAATCCTACCGTAACTGAAATATCACGCATTTTACATTCGCTGGGATAACATACAGCACAACAATTTGTGGCTGCTTTAACCGTCTAAGTAACTCAAATTGCAAAAATCAGCAGCTAACGCTGCACACCAGATAAAATAAGCAATAAATCCAGAGTGAAAACATTTAAATGGCAGGCAAAGCACACTGTAAAAAACCTCTGTGGGAATAAAAGAAAAGTCTTTGAACTCCTGTGAGTGATAACGGGTTTTAAAGTCTTAATGCTGATACCCTGGCTAATAGGGCAATAGCCCTTGAAGGCATAGGTCAGCTTTCCACCTGACTGACATCGTGTGTCCAGCCAATTCTTGTTCTTTATTTCCCCGGTGTTGTAAAGCTGATGAGGGACAGAAGCTGATTGAAGACTGTAGTGCCCAGTTTTTCAAAGACCAAATGTTATTTAATGTTCAGCTGGAAATCTGTGTGTGGATTTAAGCCTGGGCTGGTACTTTAATAATTGCTCTGGTTGTTATATTTGCCCAGAAAGAGGTCAATCCAAGGGTTGTGTTAGACTCCGAAGTCAATTAGAGTAGCATTAGAGCAGATTTTGTTTATCATTGTAGTTATAAAAAGTATTTTTTTGGTTTTTTTCCAGCCTGTCGGGCTATCTAAAGTGTGACAAGGGATGTTACTTAACAACAGCCGGAGGCCTGTGAGGGAACAAAGGCTGACTGATTGGGCTTAACTTGTAATTTTCTGATGAATTCTTTTGAACAAAAGGTAATTCAGGCGTGTGTTTAATGATAGTTTTGAAGGACACAATGGGAAAATATGGGGAAAGTTAGAATTTTATTAGTGTTATAGATTCAAAAATAGGAGATATCGGAAATCAGCTAGAAGGGTGGGTAGAGGGTGCTTTAAAAATAATACAAATGTAATAAAATAAGCCAGAGCTGCTTTGCTTTTTATAAGGCATCTTTATATGTACAGTAATGAAAAATCCTGCTTGAACTTGTTTAGGAAGTAGTAAAATTAGGTGTGAAATGGGTTTTGTGTTCTATGAAAATCTGAGGTTCCAACAATTGACCTTTGCTAAGACAAAATTAACAATATGCAAAATATCACACAAAAAATACAGAAGAAAACCTGGACAAAAATAGGATTTCCCTCTGAAATAGGAAGCCTAGGTTACAAATACCAGCTTTTTCTTCAGGAGAAGGACTGGGACTCCCCAGATTCGAGCAATTTCTCCTACTATATTCTTCAAGGAAACACGATTGTTGCCATCACAGGCTTTTGCTTTTGACTAATCATAATTTTCCAGTGAAATACGGTTTTGCTTGTTGCCTGTGTTGAGTCTGAGCAGGGTGGCAGAGGGTGTGAGTAATGGTGACACGCCATCACCACAGTAGCCCTCATGAGGATACTGCCAGAATGTCGTACAAATTAACTAACGTCCGCTGATCACACAGAAGTGGCAGGTATGATCAGTTCAGAGAAGGCTGAAATATCATACAGGGAAACTGAAACGATCGTAAGTGCTGGAGAAGCAGCAGTGGGATGAAATTCAGCAGTTCAAAATGCAAAGTCACACGCTTTGGGCCGGTAAGGAGTTCTGCAATGGCTGGGGACATGACTTGGCAGGAGGAAGAGGTAGACATAGCGACTGATCACAGGAAAACTATGAGTCAAAACATAAGCCTGTATTGTATCAGGGAAGATATTTTCATTGGGGAAGAGTGAAGAATTTAATAGCCCTGTAGTAGACTCTCTGAAAACTCATCTGGAATACTGACTGCCATGCTAGTTATGCTTCTGCAAGAATCATCCACTCAAACTGGGTCAGATTTCAGTGAAAAAATATTGGTTATGATAAGAAAAGCCATAAAGAATCAGACTAAAGGCATATGCAGTGCAATAGCCTGTCTCTGATGGTGACCAAGAGTAAAAGCTTAACAAAGAGTGTAAGATAGTCTTCAGAAAATTTCAATTTAAAGGCTTCCTGAGCAAGAGGCGTTATCTTTGCATTTAATATCTTCAGATGACTTTTTCCTCTACTGGATTTCCTCCCATACCTTGTTTTGCTCACTTTGCTTGCAGTTTGCTTCCTGAACCAATGTGAACTTTCAGCATCTCTGCGGCAGCAGGGACTTCTGCAGTCACAAGACGTGAGAAAACCATCACCTTTTGCTTCTTTAGAAATTGATCTGTTATTTCCTCTAATGTCACTAATTCTTGTTTTTAAGAAGACAATGAACAATCATTCCCTGTTCATTACTTTCTCCCTAACAGTGATCTGGGAAATGGAAGTGCCTGTCTTACACCAAGACAACTTGGCTTATTAATTTTAACACAATTAAGGATGAGAGAACATGACTGCTATCTATAAATGGGCACTGGGCTACGCACTAGTGAAGAGCAAGAGTGGTTTCAGCTAAAGAAAAATTTTGTCCAGAGAACAAAAGAATATTGAGAATGAATAAATTTAAGTTGAGAAGTAGAAGAAAGTTTTTAGCTATGAGGATAGTGAGGCTCTGGGATAGTCTTCTGGTCATGGGTTGGCTTTGACTGAGATAAAATTGTACAAACAGATCTATTATTTCTGAAAAAACCAGCCTCACTTTCTCCTAGGAGCCAATGAGATCAATTGCATCAGTCGTGTTAAATTTGCACAAATGGAAATGGCTTGGCTAGCATCACTTTAGGTTGCCTTTGAGTCTCTTGTCTGAATAGTTGTGACCCATTAGTAAGAGGATCAAGCATGGCCTTCTACTCGTGTCTGCAGAGGTACTTGGATGAATGACCCAGATGCTTTAATCACTCAGACACCCCTCTCCTTGGCGGGGCTGGAGAGAATCCTGAATGATTTAAAGATAGAGCATGCAATTAATTAATGGAAAAAGTCATCTAGCATGATGGCAGAGGACCCCACTTGATGAGCTTGGAAGGCTTTTCCCATTCCCTGCCCTATTTTGGGGGATGAAAAAATAGTTTTAAGTACCCACTCAATTCCTGTCACTGCAGGACTGTAATTTAACACTATATCTCCCCCCACAACGTTTTATCCCCTTTAGCTCTAAAACCTCCTCTGATGGAGTTTTGTTCCAACACTTCCCCCAGAGGACTCTGCTCTCCTGTCTAATAAATTTCACAGTTAGGAAGCTTTCTTTGATGCTTTGTCACTCACAGCTACATAAGAATGGATAAGGAGCTGGCTTCAGACATCAGAGATGAAGGGTACTTATGTACACGGCAATAGTCCCGAAAGGAGTGAGATGAAGGACTACTGCAAATATCAGCAGCATGGTTAACTTTTGCTCACCTTATATAGCAGGGATCTAGCAAGAAATGCGAAGGTGTGAATTTCAACACTTATGAAAATGCCAGATTTACAGCCTTAAATAGCAAAGTCTTCTGCCTCTCCATAAAACAAATATATCAGGATGTCCACTGTGAGAGTTTTCTCACAAGTAGGTGTCAGCCTGAGGGTGAAAAATGGTGAATAGGCACCCAAAGTGGGGAAGAAGTGGTCTTTCGTCCTCTGACCTACAGAAATTGAAGCAGGGTCACCAGTTTATTGCACTGTTGACATTTGACACGGATCAAATGAAAACACTTGGTTGTTATCGATATGGGTTCATTTTAACATGGCAATGGAAGATTTCCTTTCCAATTACCAGTCACCGAAATCACCCTGTCACCTGTCAGTGGCTTTAAAAACAATGTCATAGAAGGTGATTTGGGCTGAGATGTGGTCTATAAAATATTTATTATAATGAGATATATGGGTTTCAGTCACTTAGTGCATCTTGCAGTAGCTGCTAGATGGGTTAAAGACCAAATTACTCAATCTTAATGGCATACACAGTTCTTGCACAGTATTTTTATTGCTAATTACTTGGTGGCATTATATTCACATAAAATAAGACCAATACGGACATGGCTTTTTGGGCAGCCAGTTTGGACCTCTCCTGTGTAGCTCTTTACCTTGTCAGTGGAGGTGAATCACTAGTTGAAGCAAGATCCAAACTGAAGCTGGTGTGTTTAATTACCCTTGAAAAATAGAAAGGTCAAAATAGGACAAGACTGACAAAGTCAATTCAGCCTCTGGACGGACTCCAAGCTTCAGTCCCAACTGTCATCCCCTTTTTTCTTCTTTTGGAGGGGTCTACCCTTAAGTGTAGTTATAAGAAGACATTCACACTGCACGCTTCTGTAGTTCTTTCTCTCTTTTTCTCCTTCTCACCTTTTTTCTCTCCTTCTTTCCCTCTTCCCCTTTTCCCTCTTTCTTCCTCCCTCTCCCCCTTCTCTCTCTCTGTCCCCTCTCTCTTGCTCTTTTTTTCCTCTCATGTGAGAACTTAGAATCTTATCTTATCTTCTCTTCTCTTCTCTTCTCTTCTCTTCTCTTCTCTTCTCTTCTTTTCTTTTTCTCTTCTCTTCTCTTCTCTTCTCTTCTCTTCTCTTCTCTTCTCTTCTCTTCTTTTTCTCTTCTCCTCTCCTCTCTTCCTACCCATTTTCTGTTCCTACTATTTTCCTAATAGGCCCAGTGTCAGGGTCCAGAGTGGCTTGGCTGCTCCTTGGGGCCAGGGGCCATGGGAGCCCTCCTGGGGTAGCAGGACAGGACCCCACAGCCAGGGCCCATCCCACCACTGCACCCCAGCCAGCAGCAGGCTTGGGGAGCAGCCGGGGGAAGTCCCAGCCCCAGCCCTGAGCCCCGAGCACCAAGCACCTCCCTGAAGATGGGAATGGGCCAAGTCCAGGCTGGGACGTCAGCCTGTGGGTGGGGGGTCAGGATCAGGCACAGTGAGGGGATCCAGGGTGAGACACAGCCCAAGATGGCCAGGCAGGGCCATGGGCTGGCACTGAGCTGGCCCCCAGACGTCCCCCCAGTGTGGGGAGGCTCTTATGGTCCTGCCACATATTCATCACACAGATATTATATATGGACACACACATATGTACAATCTATACATCATAACACTTTGCATATGCACATCTGGTCCATAAATATACACACACAGAGAGGCACATTGATAGAATCAATTAAAAGCTCTCTGTGCAACACTCAAGTTTTGCTGATCGTAAATCACAGAAGTCTGATACCTTTTTATCTCAAGTCAAAGATTCTCAGTCTCCTTTATAACAATCAATACACTCCGATCGTCTCACAAAGTCCATGGATTTTTATTCCAAAGATCTGACAGGACAATAACTGTATGATTCTGACCCATGTAAGAGGCTTTGGGTAATACATGTGTAAGACTGCTTGTATTATATCTATAATTCATTTGCAGCTCAATCTCTTGGGGGAATGGGGAGAATCATGGCAGCTGTTTAACAACCCACAGTTACAACAGAAAGTAAAGGGAGCTACAATTCAGCCAAAACATCATGTAAAGATTGTGCTCGCTGGGACAGGGAATCTGGACTAACATTCCTATTTTTGTGAGAAGTGTTGGGGATTTTTAACGACTGTAAGATCCTTGACTTTACAGCTCAGTCAGAAACACAATAGCCATAATAACATGTTGTAGTGATAGTATTCTTACAACTACAAAATTTTAAGGATGTACAAAAGGAAAAGTTAGTGTAGAGAAGTAATACCATTTATTAGACCAACAGAGACACCTGGAAAAAAGCAGACAAGCTTTCAGGCACAAAGGCTTTTCTGCAACTCTCAAACAGAGAAAATAGATGTGAAGCTAAATAGGACAAGGTGTAATTGTTCCGACTTTAACATTATCACGTTAATTGTTTGAGAGAAAAGGTGGCTGATGAAAGCGAGCTCTTACGGGACAGAGAGGGATGGGTTATTACTGCCCCTGTAGCCGCATGGGCAGCAGGATGTGGTACACGTGGAAAATGGCAGTGCTGAAAAAATATATACAAGGGTGTAGCTCGAGCTAAGAGATTTCTGCAACACATTGTCCCAACGGCTCTTTCCTAACTCTGTGTCCCCTCATTCCAGAGATACAGCCCTTTGGGGGGACAAGCTGGTGGGTTTTTTGTTTGTTTGTTTGTTTGTTTGTTAAATACTGATCTTTTTAGCCTTCCAGTGCATGAGTAGAGAGCAGAAAATACCAGCTTTAAGTTGCAAGATATTGTGAAACTTCTACATGGAGTGAGGATTGCTGCATCTATGGATACGGTCAACAAATCATTCAATTTTTCTGTTGTCAGCAACATTGGAACCCACTCGAGGGAGCTGGGAAATCAATTGTACTGGGGCTCAACTCTTTCAAACAAAATGAATAAAAAAAGAAAGATTGTAAGGATAAACTTAGACAGACCATTCCAAGATTATTTGCACTCTCCCCTTAATCAAGACTGGCAAACATTCCTTAAAAATGACACAGGTTTTTGAGTGATAAATATTTAGAATGGACAGAAAAAGCTTCAGGGAAATTTTTCTTAGCATTCTGTCATGCAAAAAAATGAAAATTCGTTGGAAAGTGGTGACAAAGGCCAGAAAAGATTTAATAAAATGGAAAAGTCTGAGAAGCCAACTTCCCAGTGATTTTTTTTTTTAAATACAACTAAGTTAGTCAATCTTAGGGTGCCTTTGTGGACATATAATCAGAGAAAACTGCTGTTATCAGTTTTTCTTTTCCTTTTAAATTTATTGCTTCTTTAAAAACAAACAAACAAACAAACAAACTAATCAGAGAAAACTGCTGTTATCAGTTTTCCTTTTAAATTTATTGCTTCTTTAAAAACAAACAAACAAACAAACAAACAAATGCAAAGTGTTTTGAAGATGACATGGAACCAAAACTATCAAAATTTTATGTATCAGACTTCATATGAAATGTATATGGTCCTTTGAGTGGTGGATTCTTTTCTCCAGTCTTCAGTAGACACCCACCCAAGGCTGCATGTCTTTCTGAAAGACATGCTCAGGTTCATCGATGCCCATTTGCTGCTGTGTTGGCCAAGTGTCCTCTTCTGGAAGTGTAGGGGTGCCAAATCGATGCCTTCTCCTCTGCTTCATGGCTGGGTGGGTGTATGCAGACACCATAGAGTGCCCGTGGCATGCAGAGAATCCAGGACATCCTCAAAGTGTGACTAGTCGGTGTGCCATTTTTTGGGTACACATGGGTAGACAGCAGTTGGGCACCTCCTTGCATGCTCCCTGCCCAAGACTCAGGGAATTACAGGATGAGGGGAGGTGTGTGTGTCAGGAAGACGCTGCTCCTTCCAGAACTATCCATACAGAATAAAACATGCAGAAAGCCACTGCAGGTGTGGTGGATGATGAGTTCAATGTGAATCTGCAATGTGTCCTTGCAGCAAAAGCCAGCTGCACAGAGAGCAAGAAAGTAGTCAGTAGGTCAAGGGAAAGGGTTATTCTCTTCTATTTGGCTCTTGCAAGACAGCATTGGGCGTCCAGTATGAGCACTGGCATAGGCACAAAAAAGGCATTGACGTACTGGGGTGAGTCTAGTAGAGGGGTACCGTGTGTGTCAGCAGTTGGGGTACAGGACATGGCAGGATAGGCTGAGAGAAGTGGGTTTGTTCAGCCTGAGGAAGGGAAGGCTATCTAACTGTATAACGGGAGGGTGTGTAGAGAAGACACAGCCAGATTCTTCTTAAAGATGCACAGCAATAGAAGAAAAAGGAAACAAATTCTACTTGCAACACAAGAAATGCTGTCTCAATGTAAGGGGGGGGGAGGGGAGGAGCGAAATCACAATGGGAGTGGTCAAATAAGTTCCCAAAATCCAGTGAGATCTCCATCCTTTGGGATATTCAAAACTCGACTGGACAAGGTCTGGAGTAACCTGCTCTTCCTGGACTTTCTTTGAGCAGGAGGTTGGACTAGAAGCTTCCAGAGGTCCCTTCCTAACTGACTTTTTCTGCAGTCCTGTGATAGAGCCCTCTCCTAAGTACCTGCTGACACTACTGAAGATCCAGCTGTGGACTGCTTCCTAACTGCAGTTTTTCCTGGACGTCAATGTTTTTGCCATATGATAGGAGAAGAAAGAATGGTGGACACAGGGCAGGGTGCACTTCCAGAAATACATCTCATATCTGCAGCTTGCTCCTTCTGCATGTCTAGGGAGACCTCGCAAAAGTTGGTGGCTAGGAGGGAGTCATAGCATGGAGCTGGTTGACCCATGAGTTGTTCAGTTCAGAGCTGGAATCCTGGTGGGGATTTCTGTATATCTGAAACTGAAATGAGTCAAAGACTCACCACAGTGCGGGGGGGTAAGTCAACACCCCAGGCAAAACCAGACCTTCCATTGTTTAAATAGATCCCCTCAAATGTGTTTGTGTGGCAATGGCTCAGTGGGTTACTGCAAGTCAGCTGAATGGGCATCGCTGACCCTGCTCTGACTGCAAGGTAAACTTCTTTGACACTTATGGTGGTTTAGACTTATGTGTTTCACCTTTTCGTTGGTCTGGGTCTGCACTCAGCCAGTTATGGGAGTTTAGCTGACACACTGTAACCCATTAAAGTCCTGTAAAGCCCATCGTATCCTTCTATCTAAAGAGGAAAAAAATGAAACTTATAAGCTCAGTGCTCTGCAGCAGTCAAAAAGATATGGGGAAGAATAGGGAGCGACACAGAGCATGTTTCTAAGTGGCTGCAAAAATACCACAAGCTCCCAGGTCTTGGATGTTGTACGTGTTTTTTACCCTCATAGAGGAAGCAGTACCACTAGAAAATATAACACTTATGAACTAGGTCACGAAATAGTTTTCACAGGAGAAGAGACGACCTAGACTACCGATCACCTGCTTGGAAAAGAGGTGGTTGCAGGGGTGGTAAGACAGAAGATGAACGGGGGTAGGTGGAACTCTGGCCTTAGGCAGTAGTAGGGCTGTTTTTATGGTCCTACTGGCCACACTAAACACTGCTCTTCTCCAGATGCCTTCTGGTTCACAGCCACGAAACTGAGACCAGAATCAAGTGATCTTTGCTTTGTTGTACTTGTCTGAGCTCTGCCTTGAGTCCTTTACAAGTTTTCCATCTGCCTTTGCTCGACCTCAGGGAAACCGATGGCTCTCTGCCAACCTCTGTCAACAGCATGTGCAAGGACAACATTTGCGAGACGAAACGACCAGCATAAGATTTCTCTGTAAAGAAGAAAAGGGTGCTTTATCAAAAGGTCTGTTTCGCATCTAAGAGGTTAATAAACATTCTCTGAGACTCATCAATGTCAAGACTAAAACCAAACAGGAACATGGCAATCTCTTTCTCTTTTGTAAAGGAACTTGTTGAAATAACTGCCTAAGTCTGCCCTCTGTTTATTAAAACGGCTTCGGAAATCTCTAAATCCATTTATCCTGAGGATTATCATCATCTGGTTTCCAGACAACATTCTCATTTCCTCCAGTGAGGTTTTTTGATACCTTAGGCCATTAGCTGTGGTATTGATCTTTCCTTAATACGTGAGATTTCCTACAGCAAAGGCAGCTCTGCGTCTAAAAAACCCCAAGCCAAACCTGTTTTATCTGAATAGCCAGAATAGCATTTTGTTAGAGACAAAATTTAACATTCTTTGGCTTTTGTTTATAATAAATGTATCAGGGCAGGCTCTGAATACATCCTCCGTGGAACAGACTGAGCCTGTTATCAGCCACTTGGGGAAATCCTGTTCCAGAGACAAAAGCTTGTGACATGCCAGTCCTTCAGCTGCTAGTGCTATGGCTCGACCCTGGGGAAAGAGATAATGGGCAGCACTCGGGAGTGCAGCCTCCGAAATTTTACCTGGCCCTTCCTACCCCAAAATCCACCCTCCTGACAAATCCTGTGCAACATTCCACAGAAAATTAGTATGAAATCGTGTTATTCATCCAACATTACCTGACAGGGCTAGTCAGGATGGTGCCTCTGTAATACAAATTGAAGGAAGAAACCTTGAGCAAAGGTCTGATAAAAGAAATCAGCACACCTTTACTCCTTTTTTCCTGCTTTACAGTCCTGTTTCCCCTTTTGTCTTTCACTTACTAGTCAATGTTGAAAGCCCACAGTTACTCCTCCATTTAAGGAAGACAATCCAGTAATGCTGGGAAGAGGGAGATGGAGGAACCTGGGGAAAGGAGGCCAGAGAATTTGGACCATTAGTAGGTGGGAATCTATTGCCTCTTCTTCTGAACTAATCGGAGCTTGTTGAAAAGCTTAGGTTTCTAAGAAAATGTTTTCCCTGTAGCTGTAATTCCAGGGGCAGAGAACAAAGAGTTAAATTCATTAGCCTTAACAGTTAGGATGAACTTGTTTTCCTTTTCATTCAGCCAGAATCTGTATATAAATAAGGCTTGTCCCCCCCATGACTTTGAGCAAGTCTCCCTCTGTGCTAAACATAAGCATCACCCAGCCCCATACTGAGTTAATGGGAGGAGGGAGGCTCCTCCAAACATTGCAAAAAAAAAAAAAGATTGAGTAAAGTTGCCTATCATGGAATAGGAAAAAGAATTGCTAGAATTTGTTTCCTGCTACTTTGGACTTCTTTTGGTGCTTGAAGCATGATGTTCAGCAGTCACAGAGAAGTATGATTTAAAATTTCTATACAAACATCAGAAGAACCCTTCAACATACAAAAGTCTTCATTTACACTAAGGAGAAGTCATTATGGCCCAAAAATTCAAATTCAGGTGCCTTAAGTAAGAATAAGTATATACCTTATCAATTTTTCAGTATGTCTGAGTACCTGCAGATAACATTTATGATGAGTTCATTACAGGAACCTAAATATGGATTAAAGGGTTAGTTCTAGACCTTAAATTGTGAAAAGTTTAGCTTACGTAACTTACCAGGGCCACATGGCAACTTGTTGAATTTCTCTTTATATGTAGAATCACAAATATTCTGGGGGGGAATGTGAAGCTCAAGGGCAG
>NW_009230689.1:0-378 GCF_000690835.1 Fulmarus glacialis
CCGTTGTGGTTTCCCTGCGGTGGCCTCGGAGAGCGGTGGACCCTGGCAGTGTCACCGTCGCTTCGACGCGCAGCGGTACCGTCACCACCCCGTCACTGTCTCCTCCGTGCGCAGCCCTGCGCGCCGGCTCTTTGTTCAAGGGCGAGCCTGGACCCGTGCCAACCTCTTGGCTCCGGCTGCGCCGGCGCGGTCGGCTCTCCCGGCACTGGTAGGGAACCGGGCGCCCGCCTGGCAGCATTTAACGGGTGCAGCCGGAGTTCACGGCTAAATTCCCCCAGGGAGACGCACGATGGGAGCTCACCCGGGGCCCCGGGGAATCTGATCGTCTCCCTCCACCGCGCCGTAGCCGAGCGCGGCAACGTTTCTGCCGTTAATTGC
>NW_009230689.1:594-934 GCF_000690835.1 Fulmarus glacialis
ATTTGGTTTTTGGTTTTTTCTGGCCAAGGCGGTGGTGCGGCACCGCGGCGCGGAGCTGCCCCGCTAACCCTGTCTCTTGCTCCCCTTTCAGGATTCTGGGGGAGGGCAATGCCGGGCTCATGGGCCTGGCTACGGAGTCGACCCCCGGCAAGCGGATCCGCAAACCCTCGCTCCTCTACGAGGGCTTCGAGAGCCCCACCATGGCGTCGGTGCCGGCCCTGCAATCCCCCCAGGTGAACCCACCTCCGCCGGAGGTTTCCAATCCCAAGAAGCCGGGTCGGGTCACCAACCAACTGCAGTATCTGCACAAAGTGGTGATGAAAGCGCTGTGGAAACACCC
>NW_009230689.1:1006-1402 GCF_000690835.1 Fulmarus glacialis
GCCGACAAGGGGGGCCTGCCGGTAACGAGCCGTGCGGGCGGGTGCGGGAGAAGTTTACGGCGCCCGGGGGCGTGCGCTAGTGTGTGTGTGTGTCCCCCCCTTTGCCCCCCCACGCCGGCGCGTGCAGGCAGGGGGTGTTAGGCAGACGTAGCGCTAAATTTTGGGCTGCCTGACCCCGGACATGGTCTGTTCCCTCCTCTGTCCCCAGCCTGAGAGTGCCAGGGCCGGCGCCGTCCCCCTCCTGGGGGCTCCGCCACAGAGATGCAGCTGCAGGTGCCTGGGCTGTGCCGTCCTTGCCCTCTCCCGGGGGCGTAACCCGTACCGGCCCCCTCCCAGCCCCTTATAGGCGTCCGGGCTGGTCCTGGGGACGTCCTCAGAGCAGCTGCCACCCCCCCG
>NW_009230690.1:0-273 GCF_000690835.1 Fulmarus glacialis
CATTGTAGACACAGACTGGCAAATTTAAAGAAACATAACTGATATAAATGCACCTGATATTGCTGTGGTTATCACAACCACATGCCACAATCTATGTAAGGTATTACAGATCTCTATACGTATAATTCTTATAGTCACAGTTTCTTTCCTCACTGGCTAATACAGTGTCCTAGTTCTGGCTAGGACAGAGTTAACTTTCTTCCCAGTAGCTTGGGGGATGTGCTGTGTTTTGGGTTTGGTATGAGAGGAGCATTGATGGCCCATTGATGCTTT